>NC_061110.1:94504839-94524839 GCF_015104395.2 Macrobrachium nipponense | reverse complement strand
TCTCTCCAGACAATGAGAAGAACAACAACAGCAACAAGAAGAAGGCGAAATAAACAAACACAAGCACACACGCACATGAAGAGTTCAAAGTTGTGAGGAATTTTACAAGCAAGAAGGAGGAAACGAATGAGGAAGCGAATGGAAATATGAATTAGGAAAAGTATGTGAGACCAGACGTGTACACTAAACCAAGTATAATATTTTGCCGGTAATTGATTCAAGGGGACAATATTGACACCCGTCGTCTCTCATAATATCAATCAGCTTAAAAGTAGCTGATTTGTATATCATGAAAAAAAATGTTCAAACCCAGAAATAGCTTAGACAATAACAATACATTGAAGAGGTATCAAAATAAACGGATATCACTGAGATATTCAAACCTCTGTAAACAATTCAATGTTCATCTCTAATTTCAAAATACTGATGATTACAAAGAGAATACATTCAACTTGATACTTTTATTCTAGGGTCAGAGGAGCAATTGAGAGAGAGAGAGAGAGAGAGAGAGAGAGAGATAAACTGTGTAAATTTATGCGACAAAGTTCTCAGGAAGACTGGGTGAAGTCACGAGAGAAATAAGTTTGTTAAGATCTAATAACTTCCCTTTCATTAACGGCTTCTTGCAACAATATCGTATAAAGGAAATGTTTATGTTCCTAATTACAAAGCGTTGCTTCCTATTTTACATTTTTATTCTCTCTCTCTCTCTCTCTCTCTCTCTCTCTCTCTCTCTCTCTCTCTCTCTCTCTCTCTCCCCCCGCTGGAGTTTTGTAAACAAAATTACCTACCTTGCTAATTTCGAGTATAACATAATTACAATTTAATTAATGGCTTGTCCAAAAACCAAATTATTCGATTACAAAGTTCATTATATTCACCTGAAATTTCTGTATAAGAAATTGTTGCATATTATTGCCATAGAAGTGAACAGCTTTTCAATTAATAACATTTACATTATTAAACTCAATTCTGAGCAATGGCATCCTTCGTCTATAATTGAAAAGTTTTCCTTTCAATCGTGAATGGTACATTAGGGAACTACTGGCATTTCCGTAAAATGAAAGAAAATAGAGGGACTTGAATCACAAATATGAGGCTACCGGTTATACAGCTTTTATTATCATCTAATAATTTTAGAAGCAAATGCGTGGATTACTGTATAGCTTCCACGAAATAAGGTATAAAGATAATTAATTCTACAATATATATATATATATATATATATATATATATATATATATATATATATATATATATATATATCATATATATATATATATATATATATATATATATAATATATATATATATAAATACATACATGCAAATGACATAGCCTTATCTACAGAACACTTTGATAACGCAAGATCTCTGTGAGCCATTTGCATATCCCTTCTCATCTACCGTCTTAGAACCCCGGCGCCCTTCCACACCCGCCCCCCCCCACCCCCCCAACCCCCCAAAATAAAAATACTCGAGAGAAAATAAAAAGAGGACCATAGAACCTTTACCATTTACTTTGGCCAGAACATTTCGGGACTTTCCGGGACCTAGTTCATTTTCCCAAAGTCTCATAACTTTCCCTCTCTGTTTTTCCTATAGATTTTTCCACACGCCCCCCCCCCCCCCCCCAAAACAAGAACCATCTACAGCCTCTAACTATTGTGGCTCCAATAAAAAACGGAACTTCACAGACGTCCTGTACAATAAGGCAATCCCTCGGGCAGAGAAGGGACCTCAGCGACATCTAGGACGTGCTTTATTATCCTTTAATCTTTTCCGCCAAAAAACATATTTTTTATGGCATCTAGAGGCAAGACAAAAAAAAAAAAAAAAAAAAAAAAAAAGTGAAGGTTACGGAGAATCGTGGGTAGGCTTCATTTTCAATATCGCAGCTTCTTGATCGTAACGCTGTAAGTACGTATGTATGTATCTATGTATATAGTGATATATGACATACATATATATATATATACATATATATATATATATATATATAATATATATATATATTATACGTATATATATGCATTTGCTTCCTCAAATCTTATAAGCCATAACCTTTAATCAAGAGTAAATATCATATATGTATATATATATATATATATATATATATATATATATATTATATTATATATATATATGTATCTATGTATATAGTTATATATATACATATATTATATATATATATATATATATATATATATATATATAATATATATGCATTTGCTTCCTCAAATCTTATAAGCCATAACCTTTAATTAAGAGTAAATATCATACATATGTATATATATATATATATATATATATATATATATATATATATATATATATATAGAGAGAGAGAGAGAGAGAGAGAGAGAGAGAGAGAGAGAGAGAGAGAGAGAGAGAGAGAGAGAGAGAGAGGTGCGATGAATTAATGTAGTTAACACAACAGGAATCACTTTATGGGAAAGCGTCTCTCTGTATGAACTGTCAAGATCAGATGTTAAGTTTACAATCTCATCAGAACAGTAATTAAGTTATTGATGATGATAGCATAAGATGAGAACAAATAGATTAAACCATACACTCTATTGTAAATATATTATAATTATAAGTACACACACACACGTTTATGTGTGTATATATATATATACATATATAGATATATATATATATATATATATATATATATATATATATATATATAAAACTTGTCGATCATCTTCAAGGAAACAAAACGAAAAAGTCTTCCAAGTTGAAAGCGTCAACCCCCCCCCCTAACCCTCCCCCCCTCTCTCTCTCTCTCTCTCTCTCTCTCTCTCTCGTCTGCTCTCTCTCTCTCTCTGGTCAGCAGAAATTGGAACTGGGAACGCCAACTGAGACTTTATCTCAGTCCCAACAACTCCATTGACGGAAACACTCAATTGCAACTGGGCGTCCGAATGCCTTGTTTAGCATATTCAGCTGTTTTCTTATTGCGACTGATCCTTCGATCTCTGACCATGACTTGGGTTTCGTTTTATTTTTACTTTTCTTTCTCTATGCTATTTCTTTCTGACATTGCAGTATCTTTTTTGGTGTATATGGACAAAAGGATGCATGCTTTTGTGTATCAAGCGAAGGCAGAAAGGAAAAAGCATATATATTTTACAATTAGAATGAAATGTCCTAAAAGAAACGAACGAACACATATACAAACACACGTTCTGCATGTCTTCGTTTACGCATGCGCGCGCTCACTGTTTCTCCAACTGTCTGCCTGTCTGTCAGTCTTCCATAGTCTCAAGAAATGTATACTCAGCGCTCCCGTATATTATGCAAATATTGCAGGTTCTCTATATATATTACAGAAGGAGCAAAAATATCCCAAAGAGGTTTGTCATATCTACAGAATTTCTGGTGTTGACTTTGTATGTATGTATATATGTATGTGTATATATATATATATATATATATATATATATATATATATATATATATATATATATATATATATATATATATATATATATATATATATATATATATATATATATATATATATATATGTATATATATATATATATTTATATATATTGTGTTAAATTTGTGTATGTCTATATATATATATATATATATATATATATATATATATATATATATATATATATATATATATATATATATATATATCTTACAGTAGTGGGCACAATGTCTGTCCGCCCGTCAGTCATTCAATCACTGCCAAACTGCTGGTCCGATGGGCATGAAACTTGTCAGGGTTATAGTGGGGACCTCTAAAATGGTTTTTAAAGGGGTTCATCCTAACCACCAACCCCCCTCCGAAATAGTGGGGGTGAGAAGGGATTCGCTGAAACGGAGCTGGTTCTACCCGTGAAAAGAGGCTGGTTGTGTCCGTAGAATTAGTTACTTTACGAATTTTCATACATAATTTCTGTATACATATGTTTGCTTATATATATAATACAAATAGTTTATAAAGAAGATAGGTTTGTTATCAATAAAGACCACATCTTGTATAAAAAACCATTTGTGTAGTAAATCCACTCACTGTAGCGACACAAATTCTACTGTACATACATAGACTCATCGACACTACAGAGGAACAGAGGCCTCTCAAAACAGCTTGATTCATCGAAAACTCTCTGCCGATTAGTTACACGTGATGTAAACAAAAAAGATGAGTTAAATGGAAGCTTATTGCTATAAATTAAATATCTTAAAAATTAGCAATCTAAATATTAAGCAGATAACAGCATCCTTACACTTCAAGCTGTGACTTGCATGTTTCAGTGGGATATTATCTTACGGAATTCCTTCGGGTTTGAAGAACGTTCTAGGTTCAACTTGAATGTCTTTTACATATACGATGAGTGCCTTTCCTTATATTTAAGGAAGCAAAGCTACCCATTCATTTTTCGACAGAAATCATTATGTTGGTACAAAACAATCGAATCCTAAGTTCACCTACCCTTAAGAATGCTTTTGTACCAAACCTAAAAAAGAATATATATCATATATATTATATATATATATATATATATATATATATATATAAATATATAATATAATCTATATATATGTGTATATATTATATATATATATATTATATATATATATATATATATATATTTATATATCCATTATTTATTTGATATATATAATATTATAAATATATATATATATATATATCTATATATATATAGATATATATATATATATATATAGATATATATATATTATATATATATATATATATATATATATATATATATATATATTCCTTCCATTTCTGAAAAAGAACTCTCATAAAAAGAAAACTATTGAGGGAACCAAGATTTTGCAATATTTCCAAGCAAATTTTGGCATTATTCAACCAACACCAGAAAACCATTAAAAGATTATAAAGAACTGTTCAACTTATCTCGATATACAGAGACTAAGTTTGTTACTGAGAATTAAAAAGCTAATAATCGTAATGAGGTTCGTTGTTAATGATCGAATCATTAACTTAATCAACGCGTGCTTCTGTATAATAAAACTTGATGCATGATGAATAACAATATCAGAAACTTCACTATCATAATTTGTGAATAATGACCGTCATTATTCCTCACGAGACTTCAATATATCCAGTAACCGTAGAGTTAATTAGCCCGTATCTCATTGCCATTACCAGCTTAGCTCTCACGCTTCCAGAGTGTGTGTGTGTACTTGTGTATAACACACACACACACACACACACATATATATATATATGTATATATAATATATATAATATACATGTAAAAAATATTTGTACATATGTGTATATATACAGTATATATGTATGTATGTATGTAATATGTATATATATATATATATATATATATATATATATATATATATATATATATATATATATATACACACTATATGTACATACATATTTTTCGTGTTAATTCTGCATTTACACTGAAGAGTATGCTGGTAGAGAAGCATGTATTGTACACATGAACACTTCCGAATGGTTTTTATTATGGTTATCTTATTTTAAGGGATTAATAGTTCTTTTGTAATCAAAACCCCTACAAAGTTGTTGGTGAAAATATTTTTGAATCACAAATCTCTCATTTACACTTTTGCGTTTAACTAACAATCAATGGTACTGATCTCTATAAAAATGAATGTGATCAAAATTCTAAATAATTCGGTATGAATGTATTAATGATCGGTAAGCTAAAAATAATGGTAACTGTGCTAGGATGTGAATAAATACATGCAAAATTTCCCATAATATACCAAACAGTACCTTCATTTCTGAAACAGACAAGGTCATCATCCCCAAGCTAGTAAAAGTCACTTGGTAACCCATCTCCTTATGTTGTATAATTTATAGTGTCTCTCTCTCTCTCTCTCTCTCTCTCTCTCTCTCTCTCTCTCTCTCTCTCTCTCTCTCTCTCTCTTCGAATGGCATCCACGTTCTAGGAAAAACTTCTTTAAAGCATTTCCTTCAGCGACTGGGGGGAACTTGGAGCAGAAAATAGAAAGACAAACGGATTTACTTCCCACAATATGAACTCAGCTGTTGCTCGCGAAGAGAGCAAGTTAATCCGGATGAAGGCATTGCAAGCAGAAAACTTGTCGTCGATCACACAGCGCGAAGCTGAAATGTAATCAAGTCTATAGAGGGTCATCATTTTTTTCCTTCACTGGTCAATCATTATTTCCATCTGTGAGGTTGTTGAATCTTTAGCAGATGTTTTTCTCTGTTTAGTGAATCTGATGTTTCTCTGACGAGTGAATCTGACCTTCGAAAAGAACCACGACCATTTCCTCAGTATGTGATTTGTGACCAAATGGAAATACTTACCTAGTATCGTACAAATTTGAACTGGATGTCAGTGTTTGCTTGTAATTACCAGTCAAGCATTATAAAAATGTATCCGAACAGAATATCATGAGTATATTTCCATACACTTTCATTCACCAATGATAAGTCTATAGAAAGTAAGTTTGCCGTTCTAGGTTACGTATAACAAAGAAGTGTTCTTCAAAGGACAAAACAACTAGTTTTAGTAGGCCTTTGTTGTGCCACTAAGCCCCTCGTACTTAATGTCTTCTGTGAATGATTAATCAAACTCTGGTTCTCTCACAAGCGTAAACAGCAGGTCAATGGTACTGGAAATCACAGTTCTCAAAAGGAAACAGAATAAGATTATTGCATGGTTCTATATCTTTAAAAAATGCTATAATACTGAGGTTAATTCGTGAGATAGCCCTATCTATTGACAGCAGAAAATGTAATGGTTATATGCCTTGGGGTAGTGTAATCATTGGTTTTATCACATAAAGGAAAAAATATGCTACAATAGTATCGTATTACCGAGGACGATTCAAAGATAATAACCTTAACAACCTTAGCCCATCTAAAAAAAAAAATCTGAAAAATAAAAACAAATAAAAAAAAACTGCCCTAGTGGAGGAGAATAAAGAGAAATGCAACGGAAAGTAAAACAAAAATAAAAAAATAAATAAAAAATAAATAAACTTTTTTTTTTTACCACGACAGCTCCTTCGTAAATCTCTACAGAAACCTCATCATCATTATAATTTGCCATTACGTTCTTCTAGTGCGTAATCTCACGCTCCTTGAATATCAAGTTCCACCGCACCTAACACTTCTACCACTTCATCAATCCAGCTCTCTCTCTCTCTCTCTCTCTCTCTCTCTCTCTCTCTCTCTCTCTCTGTTCTACACTACAGACACTTTTAGGAGTGAGTACCAATTTATTTTCTCTACTATATTCTAATTTGTGGTCGTTAGTTCTAACACAGGTAGGTGGCTGGGAGGACAGTCCAGTGCTCATACAATAATTAATAATAATAATAATAATAATAATAATAATAATAATAATAATAATAATACCTTTTATTCACGGGCAGTTCATGTGGTCATACAACAACAACAACGACAACAATAATAATAATAATAATAATAATAATAATAATAATAATAATAATAATAATAATAATAATAATAATAATATGCTTTCTTCACAAACAAACTCAAGGTCGAAAGTACAAAGGAGATGTCTCCAGCAACCATAATAGGTGTTGACGAGTCTGAAACGGATTACGTGTTTATGTATAAGACCCATTGTCTTACATCAGCACGGAGACAAAACAAACGCGCCACCATCTCCCTATTCATCAAGGAATGACGTCAGATGTTTGATCTTGATCACTGTTATGTAGGCAGCTTGCTACTGTTAACAGTTCATTACTTTATGCCAATTCAGAGAGGGGTGGTGGTGGCCACTCACACGGATATTCATAACAAGTTAAGTCTCTCTTTTCATTAAAGTCGGTCCTAGCGTTCTTTGCTTGCTTTCATCCATCCCCCACCCTGCCACCCACACACACACACACACACACACACACACACACACATCCCTCTCACGTATGGTTAGGGTATCTTTGCAAATCCCTTTACTCAGATCATAAGCTCCGTTTGACAGAACTTCGTGAGGTACAGAACTTCGTGAAACAACCTCATAGGGGGGCGAGGCGGGGGGGGGGGGGGGGGGGGGGGGGGGGGGGGATTGAGTATCCCAGTTTAATGGACAATTACCCCCTTTATAGACAGATAGTGGTAATGTCTCTGCTCCCTTTAAAAAAAAAAAACTATTTATAGGATCCCCATAAAAAACAAAAAAACAAAAACAAAACAGTAATTTGGGCACAAAGTAAAAAAACACAATCATGACTAGTGAGGATTATTGCAATTTCAAGCCCATTACATTTCTTTAATGACACCATTAACACTACCTTCTCTTTTTTATAATATCCTCTACTGCACAGTACTCGGCCAAATAAAGCTTCCTTTCGCGTTTCACATAAATAAGGTTCAAATTGTTGATAATTATGGGCAATCAGGTAGTTCCGACAGCAACGCCACTCTTTTGCACCCGACACGAATTCCCAAGTTTGTTAAAAAAAAAAAAAAAAAAAAAAAAAAAAAAAAAAAAAAAAAAAAAAAAAAAAAACACTCAAATTTGTATAAAAAAATAAAATAAAAAAGAACTGAATCTGGATCAAAGGGACTTCCACTTTAATCCGAAGATTATATGTTTGCCCTCTTTACCGCAATGTAATTTAGGATACGAACGAGGAAGTATAAAGGGATTTGGCGTAAAATATTAGAATGAGATTAAATGCTACATCATTGAAAGCTTCGAAAAACTTCCTCTTAAGCGCAATTTTTCAAAACGTGATCAATCTTCAATAAGGATGAAAGGGCTTTATAGTATAATAAGACACGAAATATCGTGAAACACGTTTGCTAAAAATAACTGCAATTTCATGGTTGCAAACACGATACTAAAAAAAAATCTTATATAAATTATCATAAAATTATTATTACAATATAATACATTCTACAATATAATAAAATCCTTGTTCGTAAAAGAAAAATTATTAGCACATAAACTTTCATATTTTTTTATGGTAACGAAACAAATATAATAAAAGTTTCCGGGGCTCGTAACAGAAGAAAACAAAATATATATCTATGCTGCAATAAACACATGTCAGGTGAACACTAAAGCCATCCAGCTATAAAGTATAATTTCATTTTTAATTTCAAAACCAGATTCGTAAAGAAACGAGCCTAGTATTATTATTATTAATTATTATTATTATTATTATATTATTATTAGTTATTATTATTATTATTATTATTATTATTATTATTGCTGTCAATGTCGTAAATGAACACCTAATATAGTTGTTATTATTATTATTATTATTATTATTATTATTATTATTATTATTATTATTGTTGTTGTTGTTTGTTGTTGTTGTTGTTGTCTTAACTCAACACCCAATTTATTTATGTATTTACGAATAATAATAATAATAATAATAATAATAATAATAATAATAATAATAATAATAATAATAATAATAATAATAATAATAATAATAATAAATATGTGGCGCCGTGGAGGAGTTGGTTAGGTCTTCAATAGACTTAAGTCAAGTTAAGCAAACATTGGGCTGGTCAGTCGTTGATGGGTGACCGCTCTCTCGGCGTTGATTCCTTGGGAAAGGATCTTCACCATAATTTCCTCAGTCTACTCAGCTGTAAATGAGTACCTATCCCTGATGGGGTAGGGTCCAGCTATGGTTAAATAGCAAAACTCAGCAATGATGGAAAGAAATGAAGGAATAAACGACAACGACGTAAATGGAACCTCTGGCAACAGAGGAGCTTCGTCCGGCAACCAGGTATTCAACCCAATTGAAGGGGAAGACGGTCAGGTACCTGGAGGTCGTCATCCAGCAACTGATCACCATAACGAAAGTAATCAACAGCCTGAGATTGGAGCTACAGAGGCAAAAAGGAAGAAAGGAAATCGGACAAGAGAAGAAAATAAGGAAATATGGAGATGCTACATCAGAAGCAACCGACGAGAGAGGATATAGAAGAAGATTGATCAACATCTGGAATGAGAGGAATAACACCCCCCAAACAGAGCAGAGGCTGGCAGACCAAGTAAGGAACATAAAGAAAAAGAACTGGCTCTCCCCAACAGAAAGAGAAGAACTGGAAAGGGAAATGTCACACGACAACGAATTACACGAAGACGAACTGAGAGACGATGCCACAGAAGACGACAGGGAGGATGAAGTATCAAACAACGACACACGAAGAAACACCGACGAAGTAACAGAGAGGACGGAATGGGTAGAAAAAGATTAGACAATGGATGGAGCCAGATACAGAGAGAACAAAGATCCCTTCCATGAAAGCCTACAACACCAAGAAATTAAGGGAGAAAACAAGTGAGGTCAATGAAATAATGGGCCTAATACACACCACCAGTATCACAGAAACAAATAACTTGACATATGCAGGAGCAAGATTAGTAGCAGAACTGATGGGGATTCGAACACCAAACACCACCGTCACAACCAACCCGACAGAAACCAAAAACAGCAACCTCCTTGGAAAAGGCGCCTGGAAAAGCAAATCATGGTGATGAGATCTGACTTGAGTAAACTGAAAGAGATGGCAGAAAAAAGGCTAAGAAGCAAGAAAACAAGGGAGGAACTCAACGAGAAATACAAAGTACAAGAGAGGGGACTAAACAACACAATAGAAGATGTAAAACAGAGGCTTAAGGCCAAAGCACACAAGATCCAACGGTACATGAACAGGAATAAGGGATACCAACAGAACAAACTATTCGGAACCAACCAGAAAAAGACTATACAGCCAACTAAGAGGGGAAGACAACCACCCAGAAATTCCTGAAGCCGAACCAAGTAAGAGACTCTGGGAAAACATATGGAGCAATCCGGTATCAACACAACAACATGCAACATGGCTCCAGGAAGTCAAGGAAGAAGAAACAGGGAGAATAAAACAAAGATTCACAGAGATCACGACAGACACAGTCAGACACCAACTAAAGAAAATGCCAAACTGGAAAACCCAGGTCCCGATGAAGTCCATGGATACTGGCTCAAAAACAAAACTTCAAGGCCCTACATCCACGAATAGCAGAACAACTCCAGCATTGTATCTCAAATCACCAAGCACCCAAATGGATGACCACAGGAAGAACATCCTTAGTACAAAAAGACAAGAGTAAGGGAAATATAGCCAGTAACTACAGGCCTATCACCTGCCTACCAATTAATGGAAGTTACTAACAGGTATCATCAGTGAAACGGCTATACAACTACCTAGAGGAGGACAAACACCATGTCCCCTACCAACAGAAAAGGCTGCAGAAGGAAGTGTAGGGGCACAAAAGACCAGCTCCTGATAGACAAAATGGTAATGAAGAACAGTAGGAGAAGGGAAACCAACCTAAGCATGGCCATGGATAGACTATAAGAAAGCCTTCGACATGATACCACACACATGGCTAATAGAATGCCTGAAAATATAGGGGCAGAGGAAAATACATCAGCTTCCTCAAAAATACAATGCGCAACTGGAAGACAATACTTACAAGCTCTGGAATAAGACTAGCAGAGGTTAATATCAGGAGAGGGATCTTCCAGGGCGACTCACTGTCCCCACTACTCTTCGTAGTAGCCATGATTCCCATGACAAAAAGTACTACAGAAGATGGATGCCGGGTACCAACTCAAGAAAAGAGGCAACAAATCAACCATCTGATGTTCATGGACGACATCAAGCTGTATGGTAAGAGCATCAAGGAAATAGATACCCTAATCCAGACTGTAAGGATTGTATCTGGGACATCAGGATGGAGTTTGGAATAGAAACATGCGCCTTAGTCAACATACAAAAAGGCAAAGTAACGAGAACTGAAGGGATAAGCTACCAGATGGGAGCAACATCAAACACATAGATGAGACAGGATACAAATACCTGGGAATAATGGAAGGAGGAGATATAAAACACCAAGAGATGAAGGACACGATCAGGAAAGAATATATGCAGAGACTCAAGGCGATACTCAAGTCAAAACTCAACGCCGGAAATATGATAAAAGCCATAAACACATGGGCAGTGACCAGTAATCAGATACAGCGCAGGAATAGTGGAATGGACGAAGGCAGAACTCCGCAGCATAGATCAGAAAACCAGGAAACAAATGACAATACACAAAGCACTACACCCAAGAGCAAATACGGACAGACTATACATAACACGAAAGGAAGGAGGGAGAGGACTACTAAGTATAGAGGACTGCGTCAACATTGAAAACAGAGCACTGGGGCAATATCTGAAAACCAGTGAAGACGAGTGGCTAAATGAGTGCATGGAAGAAGGACTAATAAAAGTAGACGAAAGACCAGAAATATACAGAGACAGAGAAAGACAGAAAGAAAGAGGACTGGCACAACAAACCAATGCACGGACAATACATGAGACAAACTAAAGAACTAGCCCAGCGATGACAATTGGCAATGGCTACAGAGGGGAGAGCTAAAGAAGGAAACTGAAGGAATGATAACAGCGGCACAAGATCAGATGGCCCTAAGAACCAGATATATTCAAAGTACGATAGACGGAAATAACATCTCTCCCATATGTAGGAAGTGCAATACGAAAATGAAACCATAAACCACATAGCAAGTGAATGCCCGGCACTTGCACAGAACCAGTACAAAAAGAGGCATGATTCAGTGGCAAAAAGCCCTCCACTGGAGCCTGTGCAAGAAACATCAGCTACCTTGCAGTAATAAAGTGGTACGAGCACCAACCTGAGGGAGTGATAGAAAACGATCAGGCAAAGATCCTCTGGGACTATGGTATCAGAACGGATAGGGTGATACGTGCAAATAGACCAGACGTGACGTTGATTGACAAGTCAAGAAGAAAGTATCACTCATTGATGTCGCAATACCATGGGACACCAGAGTTGAAGAGAAAGAGAGGGAAAAATGGATAAGTATCAAGATCTGAAAATAGAAATAAGAAGGGATATGGGATATGCCAGTGGAAATCGTACCCATAATCATAGGAGCACTAGGCACGATCCCAAGATCCCTGAAAAGGAATCTAGAAAAGCTAGAGGCTGAAGTAGTCTCCAGGTCTCATGCAGAAGAGTGTGATCCTAGAAACGGACACATAGTAAGAAAAGTGATGGACTCCATAAGGAGGCAGGATGCAACCGGCCCGGAACCCCACACTATAAATACCACCCAGTCGAATTGGAGGACTGTGATAGAGCAAAAAAAAAAAAAAAAAAAAAAAAAAAAAAAATAATAATAATAATAATAATAATGTCTTATTATTATTATTATTATTATTATTATTACTATAATATTGATGTTGCTGTCATACCTCGACACATATTTTAGCTCTCTATTACTATGATTCCTATTATCCTTTTTTCTCAAATATTTCCATCCTCCTCCGGATTTTGACCTCGGATGACGTCGGCAGTTTTGAAGATGGAGACCTGAAACCAGCACCACACAACTAACCCATAAATGAGAAAGAAAAGTTTTAAAACACCACCCACGTCCTTCCGGCGGCTCCCACGCCCAAGAAGAAACACACAATTTTGCTCGAGATACAACAACAAAAACACAGAATGATTTGCATCCAATTTCGTTGCATACATCCAGGTATGAGTTCAAGGTCACATGGGACATGAGTCATCACTCTAATGGTATACTTACCATAAGTATATCAGGTGTAATAAAACAGAAGTTCTGCGCGAAATACAGTTCTGTAATGGATTTTAGGTCTTACTAATTATTGTAATTGGGAAACTTGTGAATATGTGCAAAATACATATGATAAAAGCCTTAAAATTCGTTGACAAGTCAAGAAAATTTTCACAGCAGTAATGTTACATATATGAAAATAGTAAAGAACAGAGCAATGCAAATATAAAATGTCTTGTAGGAAAATGGGTTAATGTTCACTTAAACAAGAGCAACACAGCAATGCAAATATAACATTTCATGTAGGAAAACGGGTTAATGTTCACTTAAACAAGACATTACCGTGGCTTGGAAAATTGAATTATGATCAAAGATATAACGCAGGTCATAAATGATGCGCTATCAAATCTCCAAATCATAGACGATGTTAAAATCAATTTCCATTCCGAAAGTACGGGTCGAAATGATTCCACCTACAGGTATTAAGTGTGAATGTTATCTCTCTTGATTTTAAAATAACAGAAGTGAGCCCACAGTGGTACGACTAAATTAAATCAACTTCTCATCTCGAATATTAATCACTACCAATTAACCAATCTAATAACAGAGGTAAGGGTCGTGCTACTCGTCACTGTAAAACAGTTCGTTAGGGCTCAATCTACAGAAGATTTACAACAATGCTGAAATAATTCCCTTTATAACAATCTATCAGTAAAGGATTAATCAGACGGCGTGCTTTTTAATTATGAAAGAAATCGCAATATTACTTGAGGATACGGTACCCAGGGTAATACCATTTTAGCATCCTAAAAATAATCGAGCTCTCTGAAACTGAAACTTTCGATTTAGTTCATGACCAAACTGGAGTGTCGGCAAATAACAACTAATTCTTCGCTAGGAAAACTGGTAAATTTTACAAAATATATTAATTCTTTATAAATAAAAATAATAAAAGTTTCTTCACTATGAAAACTAGTGAACTTTACAAATATATTCTTTTTTTCTATTATAAAACAATTTTCAATTGTAAAAGATGGCGCTACTTAGAGTAATTCATCTTTTATATCAAGATAAATAATTCTGGGCCCCCAAAAACGACATCATGATAGAAACCTGGCCTCTTCGAAATAACGCCATCTTCCTATTTCCCAGCTCATCAAATGGTGACACAATAACAAGTTCCATCTCAAGAATAATACCAAACCCAAAACCAATAACGCGGAAGAACATTTATTTCACTGAAGCGACTAAGAAATACTAGTCAAGTGTTACGATTACACTCTCTTCCCACTGCTCAGCTCATCAAATTACAAAACAACACATTTCATTACATCTCAGAAATAATACCAAACCCAAAACCAATAACGCGGAAGAACATTTATTTCAATGAAGCGGTAAAGAAATACCAGAGTCAAGTGCGGACAGATCAATACGATCCTATTTATAATGCAAGTGCCTCCTTCTATTTTTGTCGCCTGCCGCGTGAAGGTCCAACGAACGGAAGGCTGGATCTGCATTTCAGTAAGAAGAGGTCCAAGGTTAACGAGGTGGATGCTGACTCAGAATAGAAGTTGAAGACGCGGTTGGAGCATTTCAGAAAGAAGAGGTCCAAGGAACGGACGGTTGGAGCTGCATTTCAGAAAGAAGAGTTCCATTAAGGAACGGAAGGTTGGAGATGCATTTCAGAAAGAAGAGTTCCATTAAGGAACGGAAGGTTGGAGATGCATTTCAGAAAGAAGAGGTCCAAGGAACGGAAGGTTGGAGCTGCATTTCAGAAAGAAGAGGTCCAAGGAACGGACGGTTGGAGCTGCATTTCAGAAAGAAGAGTTCCATTAAGGAACGGAAGGTTGGAGCTGCATTTCAGAAAGAAGAGGTCCAAGGAACGAAAGGTTGGAGCTGCATTTCAGAAAGAAGAGTTCCATTAAGGAACGGAAGGTTGGAGCTGCATTTCAGAAAGAAGAGGTGAATTAAGGAACGGAAGGTTGGAGCTGCATTTCAGAAAGAAGAGTTCCATTAAGGAACGGAAGGTTGGAGCTGCATTTCAGAAAGAAGAGTTCCATTAAGGAACGGAAGGTTGGAGCTGCATTTCAGAAAGAAGAGTTCCATTAAGGAACGGAAGGTTGGAGCTGCATTTCAGAAAAAAGAGTTCCATTAAGGAACAAGAAGGTTGGAGCTGCATTTCAGAAGAGTTCCATTAAGGAACGGAAGTTGGAGCTGCATTCGAAAGAAGAGGTCCATTAAGGAACGGAGGGTTGGAGCTGCATTTCAGAAAGAAGAGTTCCATTAAGGAACGGAAGGTTGGAGCTGCATTTCAGAAAGAAGAGGTCCAAGGAACGAAAGGTTGGAGCTGCATTTCAGAAAGAAGAGTTCCATTAAGGAACGAAAGGTTGGAGCTGCATTTCAGAAAGAAGAGTTCCATTAAGGAACGGAAGGTTGGAGCTGCATTTCAGAGAGAAGAGTTCCATTAAGGAACGGTAGGTTGGAGCTGCATTTCAGAAAGAAGAGTTCCATTAAGGAACGGTAGGTTGGAGCTGCATTTCAGAAAGAAGAGTTCCATTAAGGAACGGAAGGTTGGAGCTGCATTTCAGAAAGAAGAGTTCCATTAAGGAACGGAAGGTTGGAGCTGCATTTCAGAAAGAAGAGTTCCATTAAGGAACGGAGGGTTGGAACTGCATTTCAGAAACAAAGTACACGACGTTGCTGTCACGACAGTTTTCTTTCCTGTGTCTGCTGTGTCTACGTTATACTTTCTTCAGGAAGCCAGGTTGATTGATTGATTGATTTATAGGTTTCAGACATAATGCCAAGCACTGGGACAACTAAGGCCATTCAGCGCTGAAAAGGAAATTGACAGTAAAAGCTTTGAAAGGTGTAACAGGAGGAAAACCTCAAAGCAGTTGCACTATGAATCAAGTGTTAGGAGAGGGTGGAAAGTTAAGATGAAGAAAGAGAATATGAAAGGAGGTACAGTAAAAGGAACGAAAGTGGTTGCAGCTGGGGGCCGAGGGCACGCTGCAAAGAACCTAAAGTAATGCCTACGGTGTACCGCATGAGGTCCACTGCCGCCATAGCCCCAACTGGGATCAGGATGCCAGGACGAATGACTGTGGGGTATGAGAGGGAGAATGCGTCTAATTTCTTCGCATTTCTCTTAAAACTTTCAACAAGAGGCGAAGCAGGATGAGTAAGAAGAGACTCAGTTGCCAGCCTGAATGTCAAGGTTATTTATATACAGCTGAGGTAGAAGGATCTATATTATTAAAAAGGGAACAGCTTTGTAAAGATCAACTTCATATATATCTGTGAAGATTTACGACTTTTTATTAGCTTAATGTTCCTCTTTTTCATTTCTCAGTGCACGATTTCTTTCTCCTAACTATCCATTCGTCATTTCTATCTGATATCACATCATCGCATAATAAAAGGAAATCATTTGGCCGTTCCGATAACAACGCGAGCGTGAATTACACGCGCCGAACCTCTTAACAAAATAATAAAACCATTCAAAGAGATAGTGAGATAAAAATCATCTCAATTCATTTCAGCATCTTTCTTCTCTAATAAAGGAAAAGTACTGTATGAGTGAAAGCTCTTATTGGAATCTAACAAACCTCCCTTATGGAATCAATAACAATACGATAAAGAAGAAAAAAAAAAAAGAGGAGTCCCATTCCCAAATTGGATGAACAAGGAAGACCCGCGCCACGAACTTATCTGACAAGAGAAATCCTCTTAGATATTAAATTCATAGAAGTTTCTGTAGAGACTTCTTTCTCAGTCTTCCTTCTCCCGTTTTCACCTCGCTTATCCAAGGAAGGGATATAATCGGTGCTCGTTTTATAGTATTATCAACCTAGAGTCCCCAATGTTAATAATGGCAAAATGAACGCCTGTTACTAACATTACCGTTGTTAATGTTGCTGTATTTGTGTAACCCAATGTTAATTATGGCAAAATGAACGCGTCTGTTACTATCGTTACCGTTGTTATTGTTGCTGTAATAGTGTAACCCAATGTTAAGAATGGCACAATGAACGCCTGTTACTATCATTACCGTTGTTATTGTTGCGCATTTGTTGATACGCAATGTTAATAATAGCACAATGAACGCCTGTTACTATCATTACCGTTGTTATTGTCGCTGCATTTGTGTAACCCAAGGTTAATAATGGCAAAATTAACGCCTCTTACTATCATTACCGTTGTTATTGTCGCTGTATTTGTCAAATGTTTTAGTTAATACTATTAATCAACATCGCCTCCAACAAGATTTGACACCTTAAATGGTCTTCAGTTAATTCCACAAACTTCTTACTTTCGTAAATCTTTTTTTTTTATTTCTAAATCTTATATAGCCTGCACCTTTTTTTCAGTCTTTCAATAAATTCCAAACCGAAAGAACCATGACTTGATATTATTGTTCCTAAATAGTTTAGAGAACCAACTTCATAAATCCTTTCTTCATTTAGAATTGTTTCAGCCTCTTATGCATTTTCTTTCCTCATCAATTCAGTTATACGATGCATTCTATCAAGTAGAATTGATAAATGTGGTATTTTACCGATTGAGACAGCATCTTTAATTCCTCGTTGGGCAAGTCGGCTACGTGCTCGATTACCGATCTCACGGTCAGGGTTCGATTCCCCCCAGCTCTGCCAACAAGGAATCAGGGGAATTTATTTCTGGCAATGGAAATTCATTTTTTGATGTGATTCGGATTCCCACAATAAGTTGTAGGTCCCGTTGTTAAATAACTAATTGGTTCCTAGCCACGTGAAATGATCTAATCCTTCAAGCCAGCCCTAGGAGAGCTGTTAACCAGCTCAGTGGTCTGGTTAAACTAAGTTATACTTAACTTTGACGATATCTTTGCATCCTGTTTCTATTCATTTTCTTTCTCTGCTCTAAATCACTTCAATCTCATAAAGTTCACGAGAAAGTCATAGCCAGGGTAACATGACATTTCAATGCAGAGACTTACTTCTAAATTCACATTCACCTGACAAGGCTCCATTCACATAAATTTTACAACGGCTTCATTCCTTCCTACATTCAGTTACCTTAACATATTGAACCTGAATATCTATAGCACAGTGATAAGACCAGTGTTAATGTATGGATCGGAAACATGGGCTCTAAGAAGAAAAGAGAGAGCAAAGCTTGAGAGAACAGAGATGAGAATGCTGAGGTGGATTATGGGAATATCGCTGCTCGAGAGACGAAATAAGAAGGGGTAGGCTTAGTAAAGATTACAGAGGTGATAAGAGAGTCACGTTTGAGATGGTATGGGCACGTGTTGAGGATGGATGACGAGGAGGGAGTGAAGAGGGCATGGGAGGAACCTGTTAGAGTAAGAAGATCAAGAGGGAGACAGAGAATTAGATGGCGAGATAAGGTGAAGGAAGATATGGAAAGAAGAGGTTTGGTGGAGGATGATGCCTTTGATAGAAGGCAGTGGAGGAGAAGGCGCATCAGGCAACTGACTCCTTAATGTAGGGGTAAAAATGGGAAAGAAGAGTATGGAAATGTTAAGACCTTCCACAATATTGGTAATTATTCAAAAGGATTGCTGGCAACGAAAACGAACAAAATCATACTCATTATGTAACCGTGTAAGTGCAAAATCGAAGCGTTAAATAATACAAAAAAAGAAAAAAAAAGAAAAAAAAACACCACTCTTTCATATGAAAGCTATTATATCCAAGAACCCGTTCTCAAGGAACGACGGTTTATTTCAATTTGTGACGACCTATCGTATAGTAAACCGACCAGATCCACTGGTGGCCCTCTGCTTATCTTACCAATATATGAACACCGTCTCTCGGGAACTTTGATGAATCTTAATTCGTCCCTATTGACATCCCTAAGCCTTTCGATAAGGCTGGAACAAAGGGCTCTTTGGGAAGTTTCCTAACTTATCGCTGTACCCTTTCCCTGTGCAACATCATATCTCTCTCTCTCTCTCTCTCTCTCTCTCTCTCTCTCTCTCTCTCTCTTACCATTACCCATAGGTATAAAACGGTTATCGATTTCTCATTACTTATTTCTGGTTCTCTGTGGTTTTGATAATTTTCATGTATTCACTTTTTCACATAAACATTTTTATGCGAGAATTTCAATTACATTCCGGACTTTCCCATAAATCTCCGTACTGTTTAATTAATTCTGACTGTTTTTCTATCAGTTTCTCATTACTTAATTACTTAATATGAAACGGAAAACTGAGTGGCGACTTTATTAGAGCACAATAAGAACGAAGGAATACCGATGACAAGACATTGACAGATAGAACGGTGATTATGTTGCTGAACGTACAGAAACAGGTTAATTAATTACAAAGATAAAGACCTAAAAGGATTTACGAAATT
>NC_061110.1:94492339-94497339 GCF_015104395.2 Macrobrachium nipponense | reverse complement strand
ACACGAATATTCTTATACACATAAATATGTGAAAGCATACAAAACATGCATTTTTACATATGGCAGAGTAATAATACAGAACACACACACACTTTTGGTGCTTGAAAATCTCGGGAAAAATAATTTTTGGAAGACTGGAGACGTGCAGGGATAAAATTCACCTGCGCTCGCATCGGCAAAAAGGCCAAGTCTTGTCTCCCAAATTGCAGTCACAGGGGGAAAAAAAGCCTAGGATAATGCAGAGTTAAAGACTCTGCTTCGAAACGTGAATAATACAAGGTTTCCTCGATTACCATATTCAAAGGACGGAAGAAATGAAATGGAATAGGAGAGTATCATACACGAAAATAGAGCAAGGGAATTTTTCAATCATATATTCAAACACTTACACACACACACACACATATATATATATTACATATATATAATATATATATTATATGATATACATGATTTCCAGACGTGGATGAAACGAGCATATTAGCTAAATATTTTCTTGGTGTTACAAAATCGGAAGTTTTTTCTTTTTCGTCAATACTTCAGAAATCATCTAATGTACGCAAACTCTCAATTCATATATATATATATATATATATATATATATATATATATATATATATATATATATATATATATATATATATATATATATATATATATATATATATGTATTATATATATATATATATATATATATATATACATATACTGAACATACGTTAAACAATTCCTGGAGTATATACCCTACCAAAACAAACTCATGATTTTGTAACGGCGTTAATAAAAACATTCGTTTAATGTGTTCATCCAGTCACCACGTGAAATTACATAGCAATAGCAGACCATAACAGCCGCTGATGAATCACAATGCAAAAAAAAAAAAAAAAAAAAAAAAAACGCCCGCGAATTAGTTATCTCACGTATAGGCTGCAGTAGCGACAAATCTTTCCGAAACACGCCTCCGGGACAACAGTAGATACGCGCAAAAAAATCCCACATCAAAGGAAGAGATTTGTCACGCGTACATCTACTAAAGTATCACTGCCAGAGACTGCTCTGATACAAGTCTTGTGGGAAGCTTCCTGTCTCGCCGGCAAAATAAATGATATATTGCGAAGGCCGACCAGACGGCGAACTTATTCACCTAAGGGAGGGGTAGGAAGGAGGAAGGAGGTTGGAAGGAGGAAGGAAAGGGGGGAAGGGAGGAAGGGGAAGGAGGGAAGGAAGGGAAGGAATTGGGGGAGGAAGGAGGAGGAGGGTTTAGGTGGAAGGGAAGGGAGGAGGAGGAGGAAGATGGAGTTAGGACAATGGGAGGAAAGAAGGAGGAGGAAAGGAGGAAGGAAGGAATGGGAGGAGGGAAAGGAAGGAAATGGGAGGAGGAAGGAGGAGGAAGATTTAGAAGGAGAGGGAGGAGGAGGGAGAGAATGTGGAGGGAGGAAAGAGGAGAAAGGGATGTTGGAAAGGAACGGAGTTGTTGTAAGAGTGAGGGGCTAAGGGAGGGGGTAAGAAGGGGGATGAATAAGGGGGAGGAGAAGGAGGAAGGAAGGAATGGGAAGGAGGGGGAGGAGGGGTAGTAAGGAGAAAAGGAAGGAAGGAAGATGGGAAGAGGAAGAATGGAAATGAAAAAGAATTGGGGAGAAAAGAGGAAGGAGGACGGAGGAAGATGTTGAAAGGAGGAAAGGAAAGGGAAGAATAGGGAAAGGAGTAAGGAAGGCAGATGGAGGGAGGAGGAGGAAGAATGGGGAAGAAGATAAGATTGTGAAAGGGAGGAGGAGGAAGAATGGGGAAAAGAAGATTTTGGGAAGGAGGAGGAAGGAAAGATTCGGAGGAAAGGAAGGAAGGAAGAATTGGGAGGAAAGAGGAGGAGGAAGAGGAAGAAGATGTGAGGAGGAGGAGGAAGATGGGAGGAGGAGGAGGAAGATGGGAGAAGAAAGATGTGGAGGAAGGAGGAAAGGAAGATGGGAAGGAGGAGGCGAGGAAGGGGAGGAAAGGAGGAAAAGGAATGGAGGAAGGAGAGGGGTAAAAGTGGAAGGAAAAGGAGGAGGGAAAGGAAGGGGAGGAAGATGGGAGGAGGAGGAGGAAGATGGGAGGAAAGGGAACAGTGGAAAAGGAGGGAGGAGGCAAGATGTGGAAGGAGGAGGAGGGGAAGATGGAGGAAGGAGGAAGAATGGAGAGAGGGAGAGGAAAAAAGAGGAAACGCGGACTGTGGGCGGAAAAGGAGGAGGAAGGGGGATTTGAGGGAAGGATGGAAGGAAAGAGAAAGAAATTGTGAAGGAGGAAAAGGAAAGAAAGATTGGGAAGGGAAGTAAAACGAGGAAAAAGGAAAAAAGTGAGCAGGAGGAGTAAGAAAGTTCGAAGGGATAAGGGAAAAAAGAGGGGAAATACCAATGGGGGGGGGGGAGGGGTTGGAAGGATGGTTGTGGGAAGTAAAAGAGGAAGTCGGGAGAAAAAGAAAGAGAGGGGAAAGGATGGAAGTGGGGAAAATAGAGGAAGGAGGAAAAGGAAGGAAAGGAAGAAAGTGGGGAGGAAAAACAAAAAAGCAAAGGGTGAAAATTGGGGAGAAAGGAACAAAGGAAGAAAGTAGGGAAGGAAAAGAGCAGCGAAGGAAGAAAGTGGGAAGGGAAAATAGGAAGTGGAGTTAGAAAATACCTCTTATCACTTTCCTTTCGGAGCAAAATACTGCATTCTCATAAGAAATATGAGAATGGGATATTAAGAGATAAAAAGAATAAAATAATGTAATACAAAATAACATGAAAAAGATAAGAATGAGAGTCACTGGATATTAGTGTAAGATGTTTATGTTGTAAACTATATTTTCAAAACTCCCTTGAAGAGAAATCCATCGAACAATGTATGTTTGATACGGCAGAACGATAAGAAAAAATATCGTTCTTAGAATAATAAAAATTATGGAAAGGTTAGATATGTGAGAAAAGAAAAAACCTTTCATTTCGGACTTTCTTCTCCTCTATTCTTGTTCTATTCCTCTATCTGAAAGTGAAGGAATTAGAGAAAAATAGGATTACAAAATTGGGTTCTTTTCCATTTCCAACTGATGGCGTCAAAGCGAGATAGTAAAAGTAGAAATAGAAAGTCTAAGGGAAGATGAAAAAGTATGAGAAAGTAAAAGGGAAAAAATAATTAACAAACGTTATCTTTCCCCTTATTTCCATCGCATGACATTGAGGGGGTTGGGGGAGCGCAGCCTGTGAAAGGCTACAAGAGAGAAAGCGAAAAGTTTAAAAATGAGGAAGTGAAATAACCCTTGAAAAAGATAACATGAGAGTGGAAAACCTTTGAAAAATAGAAAGTGATAAAAAGAAGAACCGTTGAAAAAGAGAAAGTGAGAGAAAGAAATACCGTTGAAAAAGAGAAAGATAAAGAAAGCAAAAAAAAAAACGAAAAAGAAAGCAAAAAAAAAAAAAAAAAAAAACCACCTTCAAAATAGAAAGTGAAAGGAAAAAAAATTAAAAAGAGGAAGTGAAAGAAAGCGGAAACACCCTTGAAAAAGAGAAAGCGAAAGAAAGCTCTACCACTCCCGCTTCCATCCTGGAAACGGAGTGAAGGAAGCCTGGACAGACACAAAACTAACAGCCACCTCGATCCTGGAACTGAAATATTTGTAGCGTGCGAGACATAAAGCGGATATGCTGGGAAGGTCAAAACTGGGTCATGCCTCCAGAAGCAATTCTTTGCCCAGGTCAAACGCCTAGGTAGCGGCTGTTGGCTGCTGCTGCTGCTACTGCTGCTCCTGCTGACTGCTGACTGCTTCTGCTCCTCCTCCTGGCGGCTGCGAGAGGATCAATGTTAACTATTGATTGTAATCTGCTAAGCTTTGCCTCATGCACGATGTGGGACTACGCCCACTGGACGATGTAGAGTCTCGCTCCTTGGCTGATGTATGGATTTACCTCCTGTGAGGTAATGCTTCAAATACAGTATGAGGTTTGACCTTTTGAACAAAGTAAAGCTCTATCTTATGTGTGAGGTAATGTTTCAGCTTCAACTAATGTATGAGGTTTCACCTCATAAGCAAAGTAAAGTTTTACCTACTACATAGAATAAAGCTTTGCCTCCTGCGAGGTAATGCTTCAACTACTGTATGAGGTTTCACCTCATGAGCTAAGTAAAGCTTTACCTACTACATAGAATAAAGCTTTACCTCCTGTGAGGTAATGCTTAAACTACTGTATGAGGTTTTATCTCATGAGTAAAGTAAAGCTTTACCTACAGCATGGAATAAAGCTTTGCCTCTTGTGAGGTAATGCTTCAACTACTGTATGAGGTTTTACCTCGATTAAAGTAAAGCTTTACCTTAAGTGTGAGGTAATGCTACTACTAATGCATGAAGTTTTACCTGACGAGTAAAGTAAAGCTTTACCCACAGCATGGAATAAAGCTTTACCTCGTGTGAGGCAATGCTTCAACTACTGTATGAGGTTTCTACAGCATGGAATAAAGCTTTACCTCCTGTGTTTAATCTCATGAGTAAAATAAAGCTTTACTTACTGTATAGAATAAAGCTTAACTTATGTGTGAGGTGATGCTTGAACTAATGCATGAATATTTGCCTCACAACCGAAGTAAAGCTTTAGCTACTGCATGATGTGAAACTTCATTAACTGTACGATACAGAGCTTTACTTCCTCAAGGAACAGAGTTTTACCTCATGTGTGAGGTAATGTTACAACTAATGTATGAAGGTATACCTCATGAGTAAAGTAAAGTTTCAAGTCATGTATAATGTGGAACTTCACTCACTGGACGATATAAAGCTCCATCTACTGTATGGAATATAGCAGCTTTACCGTACAGACGATGTAAAGCTCCAACTTCTTAACGATTTATAACCTTGCCTGGTGCACGATGTACAGCTTGACTTCATGCACTGTGCACTGCTTCATGTAAAGCACAGAGCAACTATGTAAAATATTTGCTGTAATTCAAACACAACAGCTTTACCCAATATCATTGATAAACCAACTACATTTGACATA
>NC_061110.1:94464839-94484839 GCF_015104395.2 Macrobrachium nipponense | reverse complement strand
AACTATCTAAAGCCCGGGACGCAGTGTTACCATACGCAAACACCACAGGCGGATGGACAGATGGAAAAAAACAGAGTATAGTTAATCAAACAGAGAACCGACCACATTACAGAAATAAAACTAATAGCCACAAAAAAAAAAAAAAAAAAAAAAAAAAATCACGAAAAATCTTCAAAGAACTTTATATGTATTTACATGACCCATGATTGATCCTTCTTTGTCTTTCAATAAGACTGCTTAAATCGATCATATTGATATAACATCACGATCATATGGTGAAGGTAAGTTCTTGAAGATTCAATCAAATATTTCATTCTCACATTTCACATTTGGATACAATGCGTTCGCCAAACGATAAGAATAAGTATTTCCAAAATTCAACACAATAAAATATAAAGAAACAAAACACTTTTTATTTTCCATTACTGAAACAAAAATCTGTTATGGAAAAATAATAAATTAAGAAATTAAGTTTAAAACCTACAAAATACTTTTTATTTTCCATTACTGAAAAAAAAAATCTGTTATGGAAAAATAATGAATTAAGAAATTAAGTTTCAAACCTACAAAATACTTGTTATTTTCCATTACTGAAATAAAAATCCGTTATGGGAAAACTATGAATTAAGAAATAAATTTTCAAATCTACATCGATGCTAAAACTCCATCTGAAAATGAGCTTTTGTTGGCGCGTAGAGACGAAGTAAAAATAAAAAGAGGCTCCTTTCACTGCCCAATCCATATAAATTTCACTTGACCCTTTGAGTCAAGACGGAGACAAATCTCTTGGCTTTCCTTCACGTCATATTTCATTCCCTGAATGGGAGTCCATTCACCTCCTAGAAAATTCACTTCCAATAGAATTTCTTCTTTATTTATACTGGAAAAAAAGCAAGGGCTTAATCACTCACGATAGACACCCCACACACACACACACACGTACAGAGACACATGTAACTTGAAAATGTAGAACATACTACGAAAGTACTTGTCCCAAGTCCCCGGTCTCTCTCTCTCTCTCTCTCTCTCTCTCTCTCTCTCTCTCTCTCTCTCTTTATATATATAATTATATTATATAATATATAATTATATTATTATATAATTATATATATATAGTATATATATATATAGGTACGTGAATGTTTGTCACAGAAATTCAGTCATGTAAAAGAAGAAGATAGTATGCTTTTGATGACAGCTAATCTTCAATCTACGGAAGTGAACTGAGTTCGATTTCTAAAAAAAAAAAATAAATAAATAAATAAAAATAAAAATAGTTCTAAGTAAGCCCTCTTGCCAGGAAACGGATTTGCCATTTACTGTGATAAATTCATTCCCCTTGTATGAGGTCGGGAATGGAGAGAGAGAGAGAGAGAGAGAGAGAGAGAGAGAGAGAGAGAGAGAGAGAGAGAGAGAGAACTTTGATTTCATCTCGGAATTATAAGTATATTGAATAATACGCAAAACTAAAGAAATACACGCATAAGAAACCACTAAGTCAATATCATCATCTCCGAAAGAATAATAAATATAAAAAAACCAATACTTTTTTTTTTTTTAATGCCCAACGTTGAGTTATTGCTGTCAAGTGTAGTGCAAAGTTATGTATTGTCTGTGTCGTTCTTTTTTATTTTTTTCCACGTGTGCATTTTTCAGTTCAATGGGGGAGGAGGGGGGGAGGGCTAAGGGAACACAAAGCGTGTCGTCGCAGGTGCCCTTTGAATTTTTACGTGGCGGGAATAACGACCGCCCACCTCCAAAGAACGTTCAGAACGTATTTCCTCCTCCTGAGAGAGAGAGAGAGAGAGAGAGAGAGAGAGAGAGAGAGAGAGAGAGAGATTAGCCACTCGGGGTAAAGATGGCTACTATACATGCATTGCATTCCCGTGCTCTCTCTCTCTCTCCTCTCTCTCTCTCTCTCTCTCTCTCTCTCATTAATTTATGTGACAAATTGTTTTATCTCATCTTACCTGCACTTTCAGCAAAAGAACGTTTGAAAGTATTTTTTTTTTTTTTTTTTTTACAAATAATACAACTTATTTACATAATCGTGGATTTTTACTATTTAACAGTTTTCCACGACATTGTGATTTCTTAATACTACTTTCTATCTTACGAATAGATAAATCGGAAGGGAAGTAATTGATTTTGCAAGGTTTTCCTGTTTCTGATTCCCCTTTTCTTTTAAACTTTTATGCCCCTGATTTGTTCATGAAAAACATCTCTAAAAAAATAATCGGTAAGAAATTATTAATATTAATATGGCTAAAGGAAGAGTACTCACTGGACTCTCAGACTTCCAAAGGTAGAATATGTTAAGATAAAAATAGATACATACTAATATATGAAAAATAAGTAAGCTAAAAACCATCTTCCTCAACTAAAGCCTCAACAATTCTTTTTTAATCAGTATTCTGCGAAGTTTCTTACTTTCTCAATCAATAATCACCATGCAATTTCCCAGTTATTTCCTAATCACTTGTTTCACCTTCTCCTCTACATAAATGATGAAAAATAACCACATGAGTGACTTAGCATTTTCATACAAGTAATAGCATATGAATTAATAAATATATATTATCAAGACGTCTTTAGCCTGGTATATACAACTAGGAAACACGATAGTGACATTCCAAAAGATACCTTTTCTTCTCTTGTCATGCCTGGAAATGACTTAAGCGCAAATAAGACAAACCAATGAATATCTGCAGACGAAACTGGCGTCTCCTGAATACAGCTTTCGAGAATGTAACGATGTCAAACAAAATCCAGAAAATGAACACTATCTCATGATAAACTCTCGGAAAGACCTGGCCATGATCACACAGCCACTGGCAATAAAGTGTGTTAACATCCTCCCCAGATGCGGAATTTACAAGGACACACTAACGAATCACACGAACGCGAAATAAATGGAGGGAGAGCGAAAGGGAAAAATAATAATTACACAGCGGCAAAAATCGCACCAAATGATGGCAGATAGGAGACATAACGGCGGGTAAAGATAATAAAAGAGAAATTATGACGCGCGGAAATATTCTTCGGGACAAAAATTCCAGGAAGTTTATATCGATTTTACATTTTAAGAGACTAAATAAAACATTCACTTCCGTCTGTAATTTTCGAAGAGGTCGATAGAACGAGTGGGTTGGAGATTGTACGACACATTTTTTGAAGATGCTGCAGGGCTGCAACATCAAGTCTCGGTTTTATCGTGAATGTTTTACAATGCTTACGGTGCAGTGCCGAGTAAAAATGCATCATTTTGTTAAATAAATAAGAACAGCGTTTGTAGGAACATCGTATAAACATCTGTTCACAGGAGCTTTCAAATGATTTTTGAAAATGATATCTATTTTCCCGTTCGCTATTCTTTCAAACAGATACCCTCATTGAAACTGGCCTAAAATCAAGCAATGTGACATGAAATGTTGAGAATACACACTCACACATACACACACGCACACATAAACTCAAACTAAAATTATTTACAGAAACACTTTCGCCAATTCATGATCCCCCTGCAATTCCATGGGGGCAAAACAAACAGTTCTGTAAAGTTAGGAGATTAAAGTTAAAATTGATCACGGAAAAATTGTCTCTTTGAAATCCGGCCAAAATGTCTTTAATACCGGCTTTCGCTTCAACGAATCTGCAGAGATCTGTAGCCTTCCGTCTCATAGTTCTTTGTTAAGCGGGTCAAGGTCCTGCCAATTCTCCAGGTGCCATCAGGTCCCCCAAGTGGGACTAACACATATATATATATATATATATATATATATATAGTATAATCATTCGAGATACAAATGTCCTTTAATATCTAATTCGCTCTACTTCGGAATTGATATATTTTCATATATATACCGTAGAGGAATTTTTAGTTGATAATAATTTCGTCCCTTCATGGGATCGAACCACCGTCCAGTGGACGGGAACGAAATCAGGACGGCCGCCCTAGTGACGTTATCAAGTCGGCCAACAGAGAATGATCTATATGAATCACGGTGATGTGACAATTATTCATATATGTATATATATATATATATATATATATATATATAATATATATATATATATATAATTATATAAACACACACACTAAATAAATTATATATATATATATATATATATATATATATATATATATATATATATATATATATATATATATATGAGAGAGAGAGAGAGAGAGAGAGAGAGAGAGAGAGAGAGAGAGAGAGAAGCACTAATCTTTTACACAATTGAACAGATTACTGACGACATCAAAAACTTAACACTAAGACTGTTCAGTCATCGAGAGCGAAGAAAGGCGGGGAAGGGGGTTGGGGGGGGACACTAGATAACGGTATTTTTGAAGAAAAGTCTTGGCAACAATGCCAGTAAAGATTTTGGCAGGGCAAGTAACCTTAGAGAGATGCCAAAGGCATATAGGATTCTTGTTTTTTTTTTTTTGGAGGGGTGGGGGGGGGGGGTGTTGTTGGGGGGGGTTCGTCCCCAAAACAGGAACAAGGGTCCGTGGAATTTGGCACGGTTTGTCGTTTATTATAATGGCGGCAATTTTTCTTCCTTTTTTTCCCGTTGTACATAATCCAAATGAAGTCTCTCTCTCTCTCTCTCTCTCTCTCTCTCTCTCTCTCTCTCTCTCTCTCTCTCTCTCTCTCTCCGTTATTATGAAACTGCCATTGGCACGTCATCTTTTATTGATTTCATTATTCTTCAAGCCCTAATATGCCCAGAAAATAGTTACAATGTAGCAAAAACTTCAGATCCTGCATAGAGTCACTAAGTCATTCTGAATAAGCAACCGTAGGCGACTAGGGATATTATATCAAACAATTAACAGAAAAAAGACACGATGCCTCATTATTTGGTATCACAAGCGAAGCCATTCAGTTAAATTTTCATAGCCTGTTCTGTCACTGGATTTGTCATTGCTATTTAAATCTCACGGGTCTCCTTCCCAAATTATTTTTTCTGGGGGGGAGGTGAGGGTGAGGGGAAGTAGACTCTAGTAGCACTGATAGATTTATTAATATCGTTGGCAACATCACGTTCCATTACACGGAATCAAGAATAAAAGAAAAACAGATTATTCTCTTCGTCAATGAAAAAATATCAGGAACTTACAAAATAGAAAAATGGCGACAAACAATCGCACATTTACTTTCTCGTAATTCTACTTGAATTTTTTTCAATCGGCCAGGGGAAGGTCACTATTCTGCCCCTTCAAGTCAGCCGAGAGTCTTCATTATAGAAGGAAATAAAAATGAATGGGAGAAATACACTCACTAGTTAAGTGTTAATTGTGGAGTTTGCTTAAATGGCTTCTTTAACATCATGACTCTTCAATTACTCTTAATGGTTAAATATTGATCTACATTTCCTCTATCTCTAAAATTGTTAACTTTTATTTCACAGGTATATAATTCTTTACAGCGTAAAATCTCTCGTTATGTATTCATTGCTTTAACAGTTTTAGGATTAAAGTCCTAATAAGAGAACAGGAAACACCCATTACAAGATGTTATTTGGAAGAAAAAAAAAAAACTGAAAATAAAAAAGAAAAATCCCTTTACTTATCGACTGTAACATGACGATAAAGAGAGAGAGAGAGAGAGAGAGAGAGAGAGAGAGAGAGAGAGAGGCAAATTTGGACCTGCGGCGTAAGGCTTTGGACTCTATGGATATACAACTGGTTTTAATCCTGCAGCATGCAAAAAGGATATTTATAAAATGGCCGCTCAAGTCATAAGCTGGATTGGTATCGATTGAATGTAAAAAAAAAAAAAAAAAAAAAAAAACAAAAAAAAAAAAAAAAAAAAAAAAACTGTGCAGCCTGCACGAGGATATTCTCTCTCAATCTCTCTCTCTCTCTCTCTCTCTCTCTCTCTCTCTCTCTCTCTCACTTTTCCCTTAGGCACATGGTCTTCATTTCAAAGGGCACAGATCAAAAGAACACTTTCGTTGTATGTGTTTCCGAAGGGAACAATGCCCCCGGGGGAAATTAAACCCTTTTGAATCACTTGCCCATAGATCGGAATCTTTTGAAGATACAGCAGCGATGGCCATTGAGAGAAGAGAAAAAATATTGGTCTAAAAAATTTGGGACCATATGCTTTTTTAAATGCTGCTTCTCTTCGTAAAAATGAACACGGTAAATAACATGAAAATCCTTTTTTTTATTTCTTAATATTCATTCTGATAGTTGAAAGACATCCAAGGAAATGAAAATAAAAATTGGTCGTGCATTCTATAGCAAGATCATACGCATGGGAACTATCATCAGACATCTCCGTTTTGATTCATAGAACGTATTTGTTCCCCTATACAATGGGTAGTTGAAGAAACCAAAAGGTAACATAAAAGCATGTAAAAACTTCCTAAAGGCAGCCACTCTATTTTAGCGGATGGTTTCCAGTGACAAATGCCGATAACTGTCCCAAATGGCCGATGGCATTAAGTAAACTTCGATGAAGAAATCAAATATATATGATAACTATATAATTGAAAATATAAGACAAGAATACCGAAAGAGGCCACAGAACTGTGGAAAAGATGCGTGCTCATTTTTATGGGAAAAAGTTTTCTTAAAAGATACTGAGCAACTCCAAGACACGGTATGAATAGTGAAAATATTTGAAGGCTAAGATGATGATGATACTAATAATAATAATAAGAAACATCAGCTACCTTGCAGTAATAAGTGGTACGAGCACCAACCTGAAGGAGTAATAGAAAACGATCAGGCAAAGATAGGGTGATCCGTGCAAATAGACCAGACGTAACGTTGATTGACAAAATCAAGAAGAAAGTATCACTCATTGATGTCGCAATACCATGGGACATCAGAGTTGAAGAGAGGGAAAAAATGGATAAGTATCAAGACCTGAAAATAGAAATAAGAAGGATATGGGATATGCCAGTGGAAATCGTACCCATAATCATAGGAACACTAGGCACGATCCCAAGATCCCTGAAAAGGAATCTAGAAAAACTAGAGGCTGACGTAGCTCCAGGACTCATGCAGAAGTGTGTGATCCTAGAAACGGCGTACATAGTAAGAAAAGTGATGGGCTCCTAAGGAGGCAGGATGCAACCCAGAACCCCACACTATAAATACCACCCAGTCGAATTGGAGGACTGTGATAGAGCAAAAAAAAAAAAAAATTATAAATAAAATAATAATAATAATAAATGGATGTATAATGAATTCACAACAACAGGAATAAAACATTATTCACTTTGTAAAGAGAATGTTTTGGGAACAGTCATTCAAATGAGCATCATGATTTATTTCAACTAGTGTAAAATTTGGATTAGATAACAGTTGGGTATATGGATATACAATAACACAATAAAGATTATTCTTCTCCATTTGTATATTTTTCATGAAGTTTCACTAACCAAACGCAGCGGATATTTCAACAGAATTAAATTTTATTCACTTATAACTATAAATCATAGTGGAAGATTACTGAAGGTAATAATAGCACAGAATGACAAGTTTCGAGACTCAAAATTTATGAAAATTTATGAATGTATCCAAATAAGTGTCTTTTAATAATGCTTTATGAAAACAACAGTAACTCAACCCTTCCATTTCACATTCAATCTTGGGATATGAAAACGTCAAGTATATATTTAAGATTACAAAAGCTATTTATATGAACATGCTATCATCCATTTTACTTCCTCATCATATTTCTTTGTAAGACCAACATATCTGATGACTTAGAAACTTATCACTGTAGTTTCAAGTCTTTTGCTTACTTTGAAGCACTTTCCTATTTACTTTCTTAGTTATGTTGAGTCTAGGGTGGTTCTTTATCCAGGTATGCTGTACAGCGCAAGCCAAAATATCATTATGGTGGAAGACTATAGATTCACATCAACCGTGCATTTGATGTCTAGGTCAGTCCCTTACGACGCTCCTGATTGGCTGTTGATAAGCCAATCACAGGGCTGGAAACTCTAAGTCTCTCTCGAGAGTTCACATAGGCAGGATGTATGTTCCACCTCTCCTGAGGGATACTTTTGAAAGACGTATCCCTCAGGAGAGGTGGAAAATAGATCCCACCCATGTGAACACTCGAGAGAGACTGAGAGTTTTCAGCCATGTGACTGGCTTATCAACAGGCAATCAGGAGCCCTCGTAAGGGACTGACGTAGACATCATATGCGCGGTTGGTGTGAATCTACTATAAAAACATGGATGGCAACAGTTTGTCAGGAAAGGTAATTTTAAAAGGCGTGGTCTGACTTTCAGCACATGATCTAATTAATTAGGGACTACGTCCTCTCTCTCTCTCTCTCTCTCTCTCTCTCTCTCTCTCTCTCTCTCTGTGAAGAGGAAAAAAAATAAGGACAAGGTATGAAAGCAAGTAAGAAGCTACTATTTCAAAAGTTTAGTTCATTTCCATGACATCTGTCCCATACGTGATCTCTACCTAAGGAATCTGATTCACGAGATCAAACTCAATGATTAGTATTAGAAATATTCAATTATTATTAGAATTCACTTCTATTTACAAATATCATAACAGAAGGATGAGCAAACTTGATGTTCCGCAGTTCTCCAAATCGACATAAAAACCTATAGACTGTAGTTGCGTCTGACACCAAACTTCTTCCATTAAATTAATGCCGTTGATTAACTTTTCCTAACTTTGACCCAATTAAGACCTCCTTTGCATATCATGTTTCCTCTTCCTAACTACAAAGTCAACATAAACCACTTCTCTGTACTCTTTGCGGGAGGTATCAAAGGTCGTCGATGACCTAAGTTGTTAGGAGACGCCATGGTATTTTTTTTGCATCAATCAATCAATCGGTATTAAAGGTATTATAGGCTTTCGATCAACTTCTCGCTTTTGCTAACTCAAGGGGCAAATGAGTCCAGGCAGTTTATTTAATTTTCTCCAAGTTTTCTGCAGATCCAGTGGGTTATATTTTTGTGAAGCTGGCTTAATAATAATAATAATAATAATAATAATAAAATAATAATAATATATATATATATATATATATATATATATATAATAACTATGTATTTAAGTACGTTTAAGAAACCTGAAAATCATAGTCATCAATATTTCCAACGTCTAATGATAAATCTCTTTTGAAATATTATTCTAATACGATCCACGACACGCCTCCTTGATTTATACACTCTTCTATAGAATGACTACAGCTTAATATTTCCATTTATAATCATTCGCTTATTTTTCTTCGCATAAAATTCTCAAGAAAATCTAACTACTTTTATCGAGAGAGTTAACGTTCGCTCTAATTTGTTCCTGAAAAGATACTTTTCATGTTATTCAATTGTCTTCTATTCCATTTTGCGTTGCCTTCCCCTCTATCACTTCTTTATCAGCTCTACTTTTACGCGATCGATTGTGATGGAATCCGCTCTCTCCAGTTATCTACTATCTCAGCCATCATTCCTCGGGTTAGGAAAGTTCTTTGACCTAAGCTTACTACAGTTCGTTTCTAAGAGTTTTAAGTTTATGAATGACCATTTTTATTACTTCTAAAAATGAGTCAACAGTACTCTTGTCTAGTTTTATCTAGTTGTCTTGGAAAAGAGTTCATCAAGAATGGATTATTTTTGAGGTCATTCCAAACAGCTATCTAGGAAGATTAATATGCAAGAGTTTCGTTTGAAAGTTCGGTCGTGAAATTTATTCCAGGGTATTTTCACGCATGTAATTAAATACACAATTTATGTCCAAGGAAAAGTGTTTCTGGCGTTAATGGGCTCATTTGTGGCTAGAGATTTAAAGGCTTACATACACACACACACACACACACACATATATATATATATATATATATAGATATATATATAATATATATATATATATATATATATATATATATATACCTATATAACTACTGCAGAAAGGAAAAATAAATTAAATTATTGAGAGTTTCGTCCCGCCTTTAATAAAAACGGAAGCTTTCGCTTGCCTCTGACAAGCTTATTTAAACTTAGGAGTTGGGAGAAGTTTGAAAGTAATATCAAGGGTAAGCTTACGTTTCCCTTTTAAAATTCTTGAAGATTGTATTTTACTGTTAATTTCTCCTTAACCATTCTCAAACGAATTTATAATCATTCTCAAACGAATTTACATATACCCAAGGTATATAAAAACAAAATCAGTTTTCAACTTATTAATTTTTAAGTCGGATTTCATTTAGTACCTTTCTTAAAATATGAACATGTTTCAGACCAAAAGTAGAAAGGTGATATGTATGGAAGGACTGAACACCCCAACACAAACACAAAACAAATAAAACAAATATAATAGTAAGATTATCCAGAAAAGAGCCAACTATATAGTTTCTAAATATAATTAAACTGAGTAAGAAAGCATGAAGGACATCCTACGAAGATTAAATGGAACAATTGATAGAGAACAATACAAACCACAATAGCATTTGGAGACATTTTTCGATAAATTCACATCCTCAGCCAAGATGAAAAATACAAAAGGAAATGAAACTATCTAGAGTGACCTTCAGTCTCAAACGGAGCACTTGAACACACGTGCCCCCCCAAAAAAATAATCTTGCCCAGAACTGACGCTGGGCAAATGCCAATTCAAATCTAAAAGTGTCAGTTCACCAAACACGGACACTGACTTGAGACAGAGTCTTTCCCTTGAAAGTGAACACTTTATATATATTATATATATAGATATATATATAATATATATATATAAATATATATATATAATAGTAACACTTTTATATATATATATTTTGTTATTATTTTCTCTCTTCCCCAAGACACTCAATATTCATGGCCGCGCAGTTACCATACATACGGTCACATGAAGTGAGGAAACGGAGCGCCCAGCGAGAAAGATAAACAATATTTATGACACGACGCTTCTCTCCTTGTCTTGACACAGAACACGCCAGTAGGCTCCTACGAATTTCTGTTTTAATGTTCGTTCCTCTTGAATTACGGCTCCCAATTCCTTATTGTTTTTAGCAGGCGCGGTGCTTAGCCTGGGCGAGTGGACCTTTGGTGAGCGTGTATACTTTTGTTCTTTAACTTCATCGTGGAAACCAACTATTCTGCTGTTTGGTGACAAGGGGGAGATAAAATAAGTACAGTACTGATAACAAGAACAGTGAAAAGAATCTAATTCTTTGCACCCGTATGTCATTTACTCTTATATATATTACTTATAAAGATAAAATCATTTTCGGGACATAAAAATGTGGCTTACAAGTGATGCAAACTCTAGTGATCTCACTATTTTCTGGCCGTGATGTTCAAATTCAAGTTAAGGAGAGTCACATTCGCAAACTCACATGCTGACTGTTCTCTTAATTGTAAAACTTAATTCATTAGAGACATAATCCATAATGCTACTATTGCTATATGGTATTCAATCGACTTCATTTTTACTTGATTATTGTTTCATTATTACTTGATGATTGCTATTATTATTTAATAAAATTTTTTTACCAAACCACTGTACCGATTATCAACTATCAAACGACTGGCCCTAAGGATTTATTTTTACATTTATATATATATATATTTTTCTATATTTTGTCCACTGTTACGTTCGTTCAAAAAAATTTATACAGTTGCTAATATTGAAGCATATGACAAAATTTCACTGACGTATCTACATATTATTGGAATCCTATTAGCATGCTTACAAATGGTTTACCATAGACCCCTTCATTCAATACTCTCCCTTACCTGATGTAGCTGGTTACCAGAACAGAAATATTTTCACACCGACCTCTCTTATTTAAAAAATGGTAATGGGAAACTAAAACGCTGAAGAGCGTTTTAGTTTCCCTTTTACTTACCCGATATTCTCTCCATTTTGCATAAGAAATATTTAAGTATTCTATAATAGGAAAAATTAGGAAACCATGGTGCAAGTACAAAATATATTCAGTATATATTGGGGCTTGATGTTTAAGTCCTTGAAAACGCCACGTTTATCATCTTGACCAAACTATAGTTTTTTGTTTTGTTTGTTTGTAGGGTGCTTTTAAGTTGCATGGAACCAGTGGTTATTCAGCAACGAGACCAACGGCTTTACGTGACTTCCGAACCACGTTGAGAGTGAACTTCTATCACCAGAAATACACATCTCTCACTCCTCAATCGAATGGCCGAGAATCGAACCCGCGGCCACCGAGGTGGGACCAAACTATAGTAAACAGGTAAATGTTGCATACTTAGCAATACGCTATAATGGTGGAGATGGGTTGATTTCGAATCTCAGTGCAGAATCTGAGCTCGACACAAGTACGTTCAGAAGAACAGCAATTATGTCATATCTCTCTTGAAGGCTGAATGGATTAACCTTTCTCTCCCCTGTATTACCCCCAAAAGTCATTGCTTCGAATCCTAGCATGGCAAATGCACGTACATAATTCCTTTCCGGAGTAAGATATTGTTAATCTGTTGCTTAAAAATTGTGAATTAATGTACGTCACACACACACACACACACACACACACACACACATATATATATATATATATATATATATATATATACATATATATACATATATATTATATATATATATATATATATATATATATATATATATATATATATATATATATATATATACATATATATATACATATATATATATATATATATATATATATATATATATACACACACACACAAACATATATGCATTAAGCTACCTCGGAATCAATATATCTTCCAATATGTCAACCGCAGGGGAATTTCTTAGTTGATAATAAAAATTTCGCTCCTCTCGTGGAATTCGAACCAGCAGACAAAAGAGTAATCAGGACTTCAGTGACAACCGACTCGGCCGGCCACCAAGTGAAAATATACTAATGGCGAGGTATGAATTGGATATTAAAGGACATTTGTAGCTTAATGAATGCATAGGAATCACGGTGATGTGATAAAAAATTCATTATTTTATAAATAAAATATATATAGTGTGTGTGTGTGTGTTCATGCTTGATTGTGGTATTTCGTGTACCATATAAACCATAAGACATACAACTTTGCAAAAAAACAGCATATCCAAAGGAAAGAAAGGTTAAAAAAAAAAAAAACAAGGAAATGGGCGCGGTTGAAAACATCACGATCTTTGCACTGCGAACGGTATGTTGCACATTGCAGGATTCCGCAACACCAGATGTCGGGGGAAAACTTCCAAAGGCCCAACGACAGACTGGAGTTGATGACAATGGAGACACTTTGCCCCAACACACAGAGATCTCCTCCCCAGAGAGAGAGAGAGAGAGAGAGAGAGAGAGAGAGAGAGAGAGAGAGAGAGAGAGGAGAGAGAGAGAGAGAGGTCATACATTTAATAATATAAAGTGGAACTTTCAACATTTACCTATGCAGAGAGAGAGAGAGAGAGAGAGAGAGAGAGAGAGAGAGAGAGAGAGAGAGAGAGAGAGAGAGAGAGAGAGTCGAATATTTTTTTAATAATATAAATGAAAGGTTCAACTTTTACCTATGCTAAGAGAGAGAGAGAGAGAGAGAGAGAGAGAGAGAGAGAGAGAGAGAGAGAGAGAGGTCATACATTTAATAATATAATGAAAGGTTCAACACTCACCTATGCTGAGAGAGAGAGAGAGAGAGAGAGAGAGAGAGAGAGAGAGAGAGAGAGAGAGAGCTCATACATTTAATGGTATAATGAAAGGGTTCAAAACACTGCACCTATGCGAGAGAGAGAGAGAGGAAGAGAGAGAGAGAGAGAGAGAGAGAGAGAGAGAGAGAGGTTTAAAATAGAGTGAGGGGTCCATGATTTAACTAGGCTGACAGGGAGCCCAAACTTGGCAAATGAATCGATGGTGTATTTTAATTCTAATTAAATTTCTGCTGCGCCCTAATGAATCGTTCGTTGATATTGTCTCAATAAGACGTTTAAAGATACTGTCGTTACCAAATACGCCACGGCTATTTTAGATAGTGCTCATCTATGTGGCAATATTCCATGTTACATGTTGAGAAAACACCAAATCAAAAGGACTAGAATATTTACGAGATAAATTACCAAACCTTCCAAATTTGGATGACCTAATCAATCTACAATAATCAAACAAACACAGAAAAAACTAAAATAAAAACCAAGGAATTCCATTTTCTAATTTGAAAAACCTTCCTACATGTTGAGAAAATACCAAATGAAAAGGACTATACTCGGTTTTGTTCCATCTGTCCATCCGCTGTGGTGTTTGCGTATGGTAACACTGCGTCCCTGGCTTTAGATATTTACATTCAGCTTACATTCAACAATAATAACAATATCCTATTTCGAATATTAACGGTGTAATTCGTATACAGTAAATTATTAAAACACGTTTTCAGTTGCAAAATGTACAGCCCAGATATCCTTTTATTTACCTAAAACTTACACATAGCGTAACTATTTTAAAGCCCGGGACCGCAGTGTTACCATACAAAAAACACCACAGCGGATGGACAAGAATGGAAAAAAACAGCCATGGAAAAAATGTTTAGCAGATAAATTACCATCAATTTCACCACCACATTCTAACATTAGACGTAGTCAATCTGATATAACCAAACAAGCAGAGAAACAAATCAATCTAAAATGACCCAACAAACATAGGAATAGAAAAAACGAACATCAAAACAAGAATAAAATTCTTCATCCTCTACAATCTCGATGATCCAGAGAACTCTAATCTCTCTCCTCTCTCTCTCTCTCTCTCTCGTCTCTCTCGCTCTCCTTCCCTTTTTACGGGCCCCACTCCCATCCCCAGGGTTTTAAGAGGCTTGCCGCCCTAGGCAGTGTCATCTTCGGATACCGCCACGCTCCCCCCTCCCCCCAACCCCCACCACCAACGAAACCTCATCAAAGTGTCGTCAGTCATTCTAATTACCTTCAATTTTTCTGCAACTGGAGGTTTATCTGGGTAGGTTTAGCAACAAGTGGTAGACATTTATTCATCTGCTAGACAATTGGTTTTGTTTACAGGTCTCTCTCTCTCTCTCTCTCTCTCTCTCTCTCTCTCTCCCTCTCCTCTCTCTCTCTCTATATATATATATATATATATATATATATATATATATATATATATATATATATATATATATATGTATGTAGTGTATATCATATATATATATATATATATATGTATATATCTATATATATCTATCTATATATATATATATATATCGAACTACAAATGTCCTTTAATATCTAATTCGCTCTACCTCAGAATTAATATATTTTCATATATGTTTAACCGAGGGGGAATTTATTAAGCGATAATAGAATTGGCGATCGACAGACGCGAACCATCGACCTCTCAATTCCAGGACTGGCAGTGAAGCCCTAAACAACCCCGCCTTATATATATATATATATATATAATAATATATATATATATATATATATATATCCTATATACACAATATACATACACACATAATTATATACGATATATTATTATATATACATAAAACCATGTGTATATATTGTTTTATGTTTTATAGTATGTATACAGTATGTATATACTACGCATGCATGCTAGAGCAAATATTCTTACTACAAGCTTTATACAAAGATCTTGTACTTTCACTGAAAACCCAGGAAATAGGTGAAAATCATAAGGAACGACTTGTGTGTTTGCTAACTTAATTGGAAAAAATGTTTAGCAAATAGAATTCTCTTCACTAAACCAAACAGAAAACTTTCACAGCTGCAATACATTAACTGAAGAGAACGTAATACTTCAAAGTAATAAACTTACGGAATTTAACACAAATGAACTTTTATGGTTTCTTCTGAAACAAGAGCAATTAAATACCTTATTTCATCCGTTAACTCTGAACTTGATATAGACATTGCATATAAAAAGAGATTACATTAGACTTGAAAATGCATTATTACGTCGATAAAAAAAGAGATAACGTTAGATTGCTACGCCTGACTCCAAAGGCGTTGCAACGTCTTAATTAAACGTTCTCACAGATGTTAACATTTAATTTAAATTCAGCTGCGGGAATATATCAAGGTTATGTTTTTTAATTAAAGGCATTAATAATTCCAGGGAAATCCATGGAACTAAATGAAAAACAGACATTCTTATCCATCTCAACTACGTCAGAAATACAAATGAAAATGCTCATCATTTGTGTGTTGTTCACACCTGTAACGAAAATATCGAGTAGCATTATCTTAATAATAATAATAAATATAATAACAGCACCAACACTCATCTTCATCTACTAATACTACCACTAATAATAATAATAATAATAATAATAATAATAATAATAATAATAATAATAACAATATTACCACCAACAAATATAATAATAGAATAAGACCAACAACACCATAAAAAAAATATAATAATGGTTGCAGGTCCACAATAATATCTCATGTGAAGTATAAAGTCTTTAATAGATAATATAAAAGCTTTTATTATCTATTAAATACTTTATACTTCACATGCGATATTATTGTGGACCTGCAACCATTGTCATCATTTTCGACATGGAAAATTGTGCCTCCAATAATAATAATAATAATAATAATTAATAAAATAATAATAATAATAATAATAATAATAATAAAATAAAATAATAATGAATAATAATAATAATAATAATAATAATAATAATAATAATAATAATAATAATAATAATAATAATAATAGTAATAATAATAACAATACTCTTATTCGTGATATCCCATTCCATTTGACCTCAAATCATAACACTCACGTTCCTCCAAGGTAAATCTGATAGGAATACGCGGACGAGATTAAATTCTGTGATGCCCCGGGTAAATTCCGAAGAATTCCTCACCTATTTCCGTACCGGAGGGATAGGGCAGCCAATTCTGATCGATTTTGCCAAATCAAATCTAGTCAGACATATAAACAAAGTTAAACGATGGTTTCGGGTCTTATTAAGTCATTCATATCCTTGAAACGCAATAAATTCTAAGACTTATGAAAATGACTGGCAATTTCACTTTTGAATAATTTCCTGGTTTGATTACATTTCACTCCTTACTATCAATATCCAATTTCATTTTCCCGAGATCCTCGGGTATATTGTGTGTGGTTGTGTGTGTGTGTGTGTGTGTGTGTGTGTGTGGGTGTGTGTGTGAGAAAGAGAGAGAGAGAGAGGAGAGAGAGAGAGAGAGAGAGAGAGAGAGAGAGAGAGAGAGAGAGAGGAAAGACTCGAATGAACCATCGGATTTCTAAATCCTTGCCGAAATAACCGTTGACGAATTTAATTTTCTTCCCCCCTAAAATTAAAAGTTGAAAAGCGCTTTCTGTGCAAATTTCATAAGCCCATTCCTTTGACGTATTATGGTTTTTCTCATTTATTCATTCCGTTCCTCTACAGAGTGCCCATCTATTTCAGCGTTTCCCCAATCCTTTGATCTACGGTGTAATTTCTCTGCTTGTGCTATTCTCTTTCTCTCTCGTTCCAAATTCTTTACCCTCTTTATTTTCTCCCTTCTCCAAACGATTTTTCTATTTTTTGGAAGTCTATGTCTGTTTTATTCTCTGTTCGTAACCCTCCTTGATTTCTTGCAATACTCATCTTAATTTAAAAGCTTTTGTATCACTCCCAATAGCTTGATTCGCTAGCGTGGGATACACCGGGACAAATACTGACTAACACACACACACAAACACAGACACACACACTCCACAGACCATATTTCACACTATCTTCGAGTTTTATTTTTATCTTTTCTTTCATTTTATACTATCTTCACTTTCCCAGTTCATCGAATTATTTTATTGGTTGTTGCACATTTCACCTTAATTCAATTTCCCTTTTGCATTATTCTTCATTATCATCATCTCCCTATTCTTATAAATTATTAGGGTAATTCTTCCCTATCTTTAGTATAATACCCACTGCACTTTTACCCGTTTGTCTAATTATTCTTTTAATAAATTCGTCTTAATGCATCCCATATTTCTTCAGTACTGTTCTATACATTCCAGTAATTTAAATAGCCTTATTTATTTCCTCCTTCACATTTCTTTTCCAACGTTCTTTACCTTATTTCTATTCTTTTTCTTCCCCCTCTCCCGTACCCCTTTCACTATTTTGTTTAGAATTTCTATCTATGTACCTTATTCGACCTATTATGCCACCACTATCCTATCCTCTTACGAGCCACAGTTTTTTACAAACATTTTCCCCGTACATAATTCTCTTATCCCCGCCCCGGGGGTTAAAAAAATTAATCATCTTTCTTGGGGGACATAATCCCCCCCTCCTCTCTCTCTCTCTCTCTCTCTCTCTCTCTCTCTCTCTCTCTCTCTCTCTCTCTCATAAAAGATTATCAACATTATATTTTTTAGACATTTTTCCTTTTTAGAATTATTCAAAACAAAAAAATTTTTATGATACTCTCGCTGACGTAATGAACGAAATGTTTTATTATTCTCCTTACGACTTATGGCACATTAAAAGATTTGGGTATTGCAGCTTCACGACAAGGTTCAAGCAAGAAATTATTTTTTGTAATATTGATAATATTAATATTATTATATATATATATATATATATATATATATATATATATATATATATGTATGTATGTATGTATATATATATATATATATATATATATATATATATATATATATATATATATATAGCCTTATAAGTTATATTACAAGGTAGAAAAAAACAAAAAAAACTGAAATATACTATCAGTGATAATTCACATCGCAATTATCCCTCTTCTTTTGTGCAGGATTTTCAATCTTCAGTCAAAGTATATTTATCATTTAGGATAACCCCGTCCTGTAGAAATTTGACATATGGTCCATTTTCATTTTCCTTTAACTGAACATGAATGGCACACGTGACAGACTTGAACAAGTACCATGACCAATCATTGGACCCGTTCTTTAATATATTAGAAATAGAACCGAAAAAAAAAGGATTTGCAAGTCTGAGAAAGCGAGGAGGTTACATCAGGAACGAACGGGAGCAGCTGAATATAAAGAATTAAGAACACCGTTTCTTACTCAAGATGGAGATCAGGACGGTCCTATGAGACTTTCCTCTTGTTGCACGTGTGTGTGTGTGTGTGAGAGAGAGAGAGAGAGAGAGAGAGAGAGAGAGAGAGAGAGAGAGAGAGAGAGAGAGTAAAGTATCTTAACAGCCCAAGATAATTCATTCTCTGGAACTGCCGACGCGTTAGGAGAAACTTAATGCCAAGAATAGTCTGACCACCCTTAGGAGAAATTATTTATCATTAAGTTGAATATATCACTCGAAAGCCAGAGCAATGCTACATACTATTTATTTATCTGATTTGTTTTACGAACGCTAATGGTATATTCATGTATTAATGAATGTATGTTTCCATAATTATTTTAATGGTCCGCTGAGCGTTATTCACAAAATTACCATGTAGTATGACAATAACAAAACATGACCAAACAAAGTTCATAATCGCGCAAATGAAATTTGCTATAAATAATCCGGTGAACTAATTATTAATTTACATCATTAAAGTTAATTCTATAAAATTAACATATAAAATTCATTGCAATTAATAAAATATTATACAGTCTACATACTAAATCTTAAAATAAGTCACTTATTAAGAATTATAATGTAGCAAAATCACTACTCAACTGACTAAAATAATCGATTCTGAATAATAAGTTCATTATAAATGTAAAATTCATAAAAAGATAAATATTCAATATCGATTTCCAAAACTGATTTAAACTAAAAAGTGGGTTAATTATAAGTGTAAAATTCATAAAAAGACATCTATCCAAAATCGATTTACAAAACTGATTTAAAATAATAAGTCAGTAAATCATAATGGTAAAATTCGTAATAAGATGTATTTTCAAAATCGATTTACAAAACTGAATTAAAATAGGCAATTAATTATAACTCTAAAATTTTTAACACGATATATATTCAATACCGATATTAAAAAGTTACTTAAACTAAATAATCTATGAACTAAATTACT
>NC_061110.1:94454839-94462339 GCF_015104395.2 Macrobrachium nipponense | reverse complement strand
AGAGGTTTTTCGGGTTCCTGGAATTTTTGTGCATCTGCTTCATCCATAAAAGGAAAGCTGGAAGAATAAATCGTTATCATTACTCTAACAGCGCCATTCTCCGTGATGGAATTTTTCCAAAGAAACGGATCCCAGGTAATACTAAATTATGTGTATTTATTTAACCTCGTATATCAAATGTTCACAACCTTCTTTCAAACAAATATGAAAATATGATTTAGTAATAATATTGGTTGATTTCCCTGAAGTAAATGGCAATATGATATAGTAATACTACTGGCTGATATCCAAGACATAAATGACAATAGGATATAGTAATAATTTGGCTGATTCCCCTGAAGTAGATGGTAATATGATATAGTAATAATACTGGCTGATTTCCAAGACGTAAATGACAATAGGACATAGTAATAAAATTTGCTGATTTCCAAGAGGTATATGGCAATAGGGTATTGTAATAATATTGGCTGATTCCCCTGAGGATATAGTAATAATATAGGCTGATTCCCCTGACGTAAATGGCAGTATGATGCCGTAATAATATTGTCTGATATGCACGAAGTATATGGCAATAGGATATAGTAATAATATTGGCTGATTTTCAAGAAGTAAATGGCAATTGCCCAAAGTATCAATGGTTAGTGAAGCAATATTCAGAGAAGTGAATGGGTGTACCCTCATTTACATATTGCAATGACTGAGAAATGTAGTGTTAAAAATTAAATTTAATTACTTTGAGAATTAAACACTGAAACCTTAATAATATTCGACCAAATCAGCAATTCAACAATTTTAAAACGAATCTGCGATTATACGATTTTAAAATAAATGATTATCCAGTAAGAAATTGCAGCAGTTACGCAGTAAATAAAGTTAACTAAAATACAGAAATTCGGCAAAGCGTATACCTCAAAAACCTGTAAACATGCATTCTGTAATTTTATAAATCAAAGAAACAAGGAAAAATTTAAAGAATAACTTGTCGTTGATATATTTTTAATGTCAAACATAAATCTATAGATATTAACTATATTCCTAGCATTTGGATGAATCGTGGTAGACAGGTACCTTGGAGATAGGTGTATATAATCCCAAAATGTTTTTTTTAATCTTGGATCAACAGACTCGATGAATTTTTCAGGAAAATGGGGCCCATGGTGATTCCCCCTCTATGGGTGAACTCTCGTTTCCCGTTATATTTGGGCACGTTAAAAAATCTATAATAATCTATTACTCGTATGCATATACCATTTTGTACATAAACATCAGCACATAATATTAAAACGTGCAATCATTTTGTACACCGAGAAGAAATTGGATAACACTAAAAAATATTTCAGTCAACAACATCTCCACCTGCCCCCTTTCCGCTTTCAAAACACCTCCTCCACCTTACCCCCCACCACCCCCCACCACCCCCTGCAAAAAAAAAAAAAAAAAAAAAAAAAAAAAAAAAAAAAAAAGTAATCTTCTGAAAGTCCTCGAAAGTCAGCGTGAACGGAAGAAGAAGAACGAAGACGTCAATGGACGTCTGAATCAATACACAAAAATCGTTTACATATGCCGTGACAGGCGGCAACTGACTACTCTACTCACTCCTCCTCCTCCTCCTCCTCCTCCTCCTCCTCCTCCTCCTCCTCCTCCTCCTCTCCTCCTCCTCCTCCATAATTTTTGTTGTTGTTTGACCTTATATCAAAATTCCCATAATAATTTCTGTTATGATTACAAGCCCGTCGACCTTTCATGGGGCAAATTTGACCCTTGCAACACCGGTGAGAGCAAGAGTCCTAACCTACCCCCCCCCCAACTCCCCACAACACAAAGTGTTTCCCCAACGCCTACATTGTATCCCTGGTTATCCTGCACGTTGATCCTGGCGTCCATTGAGTATCCCTTTACAGGGACCCCTCGAAGGCCTGAAATATCCCTTTCATTAGCCTAAGATCCCATCCCCAGGTATCCCAATAGATTAAGTTCGCTGGGGAATATCCCTCTGAACGATTGCCACAGGACCCCCCCCCCCCCCTCCCTTCGTTATCTCTCAGTATGGACCCTGAGAGTCTCTTAACGGTGGGGACGTAGGGAATTTCTTATCGACCGTACTTCGTACCGTACTTCGTCAATTAACATTGTGGCGCGATGATAATTCCTTCCTTAATTGCGAGGAAGGGGAAAGATGAGAGAGGGAATTTCCTCGGTATTGACTGCATTCTAATGACTTCATATATTGTTGCGAGGATCAAAGAGAAGCGGGGGGCATTCTGTCCGACGTCGAAGAGCGTGCGGGACATTTTTTTTATAAAGAACATTCTGACATCAATACTCAGGAGGAACAATTTTACTAGCGCTTAGCGGACCTTGTTAGTTCACAAAGGAACTCCAGGACAAAGGACTATAATACAGGGTGGATGCATGCGTCACCTGTTTACGTTGTGACTAAGAATCATTGCGAATTTTAATATAAAAAATGGTTATTTCAAGTTTTCATTATCCTATATTATGCACTGCAACTTATTCACCATGTTTGCCGGAAACAATTGCAATAAGGGATATCTGACATATTGAAAATAAAATGCGTATTTAACAAAGAAACAAAAGCATCATTTTAACACACACACACACACACAATATATATATATATATATATATATATATATATATATATATATATATATATATATCATGATACACATGTTAAAAAGGCCAAGTTTATTAACCAAAAAACGTTTCGCACTACTCAGTGCATCATCAGTCTGTGAAAAGTAAAAGACACAATAAAATACATTATTAACATAAAAGGAATTCACAAAGTAATTAAAATTTACAAGTTAAAACAATAAAAAGTAAAAGCATAAAAAGTACATAAAACAGAAAACAAAATGAGACTACCAAAACACCAACCGTCCATAAGCAGGAGAGAAGAGGGAATGACATACAATGGCGTCCAAGGCCAGACGAAAACTATGCCAGATACAAAGTTGCTGAAGAAGTATTACCATTGAGAGAGGGAACCAGTCTTTTAATGTTTCTAAAGTTGTTAAGTGGTTTGGGTCCCTTACATAACCAATTATTGAGAAGTGTTGTTTCAGGACTTCGGTTTTACATAAGGCGGCATGATTTCTAATATTAAAAAATTCTGGCTGCTTGATTCTTTGGCCAGTGCGAAAGCTAAAACCCAAATGGCTGCAATATCTGACCTGCAGTAACCTTCGCGTCGATCCAACGTAAGAGCCCGGACATCCAGGGCATGTGAATTTATAAACCACATTGGTGTTTTGGTAATCTCTTTTTGTTTTTTGTTTTATGTACTTTTTATACTTTTACTTTTTATTGTTTTAACTTGTAAATTTTAATTACTTTGTGAATTCCTTTTATGTTAATAATGTATTTTACTGTGTCTTTTACTTTTCACAGACTGATGATGCACTGAGTGGTGCGAAACGTTTTTTGGTTAATAAACTTGGCCTTTTTAACAACATGTGTATCATGGACCCTCCTGAAGTCTATATATCTTACTGACTGCAATACTATATATATATATATATATATATATATATATATATATATATATATGGATATTTTACTTTCAATCTTCTATATTATGCACTGCAACTTATTCATGCTTGCCTAAAATAATTGCAATAAGGGATATGTAACATAGTTTAAAATAAAATACAAATAGTATTAAACAAATAGAACAATGACATTATTTAATTCTGATACCACAGTAGATTCTCACTGTTTTGGAAGCCTATATAAAATACCACAATTGAAAAAAAAACACCTTACTGAAAACACATAAATCAATACTTCTTTACTAGTGTAAAAAAGTAGTACGTACTCTATTCGTCAGTGAATTTAATCTAAAAAACGACATTTAACAGAAAACGTGGTTAAGGATATTTACGATTACATAGCAAAAAAGAAAATAAAATCTTCACTACGGAAGTTAAGCCAGAATACAGGTCAGTTTAATGGTACACACAGAATAAACGTTTGCACGGTAGTAGAGCTCGAACTAAAGAAATAAGCATATATACTAAAAGAGCCAACTAAAAGCAGTAAGATCAAAATGAAAAATTGTGGAAACCTGAAACATGGTACTCCGAAAATAAGGCCTTTTTGGCCACGCGGGTACCCGAGCATATATATGTTTCCACATAATATTGCAACTGATCTCAGTACACCTTATAATGAGCAGTTTCAGAATTAAAACTGTCATGCAATTCGTATGAGCCATACCCACTGGCACAAATGACCCAAGTAATTTGATAGGGAACATCTTATGTGCCGTCTAAATATTATATGGAATATAAGGCGCAGCTATTATTCGCAATCAAAATCGAGAACTTTAGCAGCGTAGACACGGTTCCTTCGATTAAGCTGGCGTTATAATAAGCCAGGGAGAGTCAATACGATAAGCCCACACGCCACGTTCAGTAAGCTGTGAAAGAGGGCCAGATGACTAGTGTGGATCACTGATCTCTCCAAACCATTAACGGAAACATCAAAATCTTCATAAGTGCACCGCTGAAAAGGGGGAAAAAAAGAAAACCTCCAAAATATGAGCGACACAGACCTGAGTGGCGAACAGTAAAACCTGTAGGGAACATAAGTAGGAAAATGTGTAGTATATTTTCGCCAAACGTCAAAACTCTAGTTCCAGTGTCCAATGAAAAAAAAAAAATTGTAAATCGTGGAAAAAAATGCTCCTTGAAAATTACATAAAATCATTCTTGAATGTCACCAAATCACATAATAAAGTAAAAAATAACAGCTAATCGTTAAAAAAATCACTCTTGAATGTCGCCAAATCACATAATAAGGACAATAATAATAGCTAATCATACAGCGGTTATTTAAAAGTGAAATTCTTCTCGTTACAAAACCTAATCAATTTGCAGATACTATTTACTCAGAAAACTGCTCTATAAAGAATGGAGCTACTTTAAAGAAGATAAAATTGGAATCATGCACAGCACCGCGCTTTAATATTTTTCCCTTAAATCTACATTTCGGAGATTCAAATCTCATGTGCAATTTAATGTAGTCAACTATTAACATAAGAATACACCACTTAACAGATACCATTTTCTTCAAAGATAATAAATAATTTACTGTCAGGAAATTTTGCTGGCATTTGACGAATCGGCATCCATTTAAATTTGGAGAATACTCTTACTTATATGCTTATCATAGTTGTAAATTGTGGTTTAACCATATCTTATAAAAATTATGACGCAAAACTATATATATATAAAAAAAGAGTAAGACCTTTAAGCCGCACTCAAGCAAGCACAGCACTTAAAGGGAAAGTATGAACCCAAAAATAAAATGGGTGTTCTGTTCAAAGACCACAATTTTGTTTATCAAAACAAAACGTCATTGCTTTTGTCGTAGTAGACAACACATATAAACACGCATATATATACTATATTAAATATATACATATATATTATATGTATGTGTGTATATATATATATATATATATATATATATATATATATATATATATATATATATATATATATATATATATATATATATATATACGCGCGCGCGTGCATTAGCGTAAGTATGAATGTATGACAGAGAGAGAGTAGTTGCAAAAGATATTTTATTCCTACTCAATTACAAAGCCCGTTTAATAAATTCAGCCGAGTAAATTTAAATAAGAACGAAAAATAAGAAAAACGATTGCTCCTTTTAAGGGAATTTTCCTTAAATTTACATCGTAATCGTAGTGGACCCCAGTAAATAAAGAATTAAAAAGGAATGTACGTATAAATTCTTTTGGCAACTAGTAAAAAAAATATCTAGAAATACGGCATACAAAATAAAAATTCTAAAGGGAAACTGAAACTGCAATTCAGTAAATCTCGATGTATTTTGAAGGGTCTAGAATATTCCTTACGTCTGAAGGTCTAGAATATTCCTTACGTCTAAGCAATGACTAAAACAGACCCGGATAAAATACAATAAAGTGACAGAGGAGCATTCTGACATAAGAAATGAAAGGATTCCACGACGATTTTCCCCCGGTAATAAGAAAATCAATTTTAACGGAAAAAAGAAATATATGACTCATATTCTTATGGCCAGGGATGCGAAATAAGAAATAGATTTCCCGGGATGAGTGAATGTGATAGGAGGGGTGGAGGGGGGGATTGTTTGGGGAGAGTCTAGGTAGGGAGGGGGAGAGGTGGGTGATTGGGTGTTTAGGATGGAAGGAATGGATGGGCTTCAGGACGGGAGGGGAGGGAATGGGAGGGGATGTGGGGGGGAGGAGAGGAGAAGAGTTGGCTCTTGAAAGTTCCTATATTTAAGACTGGAGAGAGAGAGAGAGAGAGAGATAGAGAGAGAAACGGAAGAGAGAGAGAGAGAGAGAGAGAGAGAGAGAGGGTGTTGCGTCTTGAAAGTTTCCTATTTCTACGATTGAAGATGCCAGGTGTCTCTGCAGGATAAGTGTGACTTGGAAACTTGAAGTAGCAGCATCCTTTAAGAGCTTCTCATACACTGCGAGGCGAAGAAATTGCCAGTGAGAATATCGTTACGTCATCATGTACGTCATAAAATGAGAGTATCATGACTTGCAACTGATATCTGGAATAGAAGCACCAATATGGGAATCTCTAATAAATAAATAAATATAAATAAACAAAAAACTAATAATTGAGGTACTGGTGAAGAAATCCAGAATGGTGGAAGTGTTTACAAATATTATATTAATAAAACGATATAAAAAAAGAGCTTTAGCTAACCAGTCGATTCTACTTCTCAAAAGCTCTCGTTATGTATATATTTTAAATACACACACACACACACACACACATAATATATATTATATATATATATATATATATATCTATCTATCTATCTATCTATCTATCTATATATATATATATATATATATATATATATATATATATATATATATATATATATATACACACACACACACCAACATCTTTGCGGATTTCTTCACCATTTTAGTAACTCGTGATTATGAGATTTTTTTATGAATTAAAGTATCTGTATCAGACAGTTTTAAACTCATCGAATGTTACGGATGCATTAAATCTGTATCGGAGGATCCATTCTGAAGGTTCCCAAATGGATGTACTATCCGTTATTGTTATTGAAGGACTTCATACTTTATACATGGTTTGAACTGAAAGTATCCGATATCGAATGATCTTCTGTTGGTTACGACATACGTCAGAATAAATATATATATTTTTAAATATACGTGGAAAACGCGCTGGATATTATTCCAGAAGATATTTTCATTAATGAAATGTAAGAATGATAAAAGTATTGGCATTTTTTCATTGAATTTTGGCACGAAATTAAATATCCTCATAATAATTTTTAAAAGGCGGCCAGATACCATTTAAAAACTTCTTTTCATCAAATCTTTAGACAAAAACAGGAGGAAAATTTCCTTTATTTCAATAATAGTTGTTTGAATATAATAATAATAATAATAATAATAATAAT
>NC_061110.1:94442339-94449839 GCF_015104395.2 Macrobrachium nipponense | reverse complement strand
ACTCTTTTAAAGTATGAACCTAGTTGCTAATGGTATCATAATGATTACTTCACCGGAACGCCACTAAAGTATGATATTTCACTTTTTTTTTTTTAAATCTATCTCTGTTTAGAGACCATTCTCATTCCTGACCGAGGAGGAAGACTACGGTAGAGGCGTGGGAAACAGTAGACTGAAAACTTCGCTTCTGGAAGACTTCTGGAATAGAACTTCCATGTCGATTTCACCTCTGTAGAAAAGTATTTCTCCTAATCGCCTCCCTTGGGCATAACTTTTTGAAAGGACTCAATTCTCTCGCCGCACTTCTCTAGTCCCTGAAGCCGAATGGCCAAAACACTAAATGGCCATTTAAATTTTTATTTTATTTTATTTTTTTTTTTTTTTAGGATAATTGCAATTTATTCTATTCCCTCTCTCTCTCTCTCAAGCACAAACGACGTTTGTTGACAGTGTGCGGCCGCAAAAGCAATTACATGGGTCTTTGTTTGTGGTTGAGACCACCTCCAGGGGGAGTCTCTAACACCCCTTGTTTGTCTCGGAACTTCCCGTTGAAGAGTCTTCGGTGACACCTTAATGGCGGTGTTTTTAAATCGAAGAGGGAGGAGGAGGAGGAGGAGGAGGAGGAGGAGGAGGAGGTGGTTTGTTTCTCTTAGTAGGTGATGGGGGAGGGGTGTATATTTTTTTCTGACTCACAAGCTTTGTTTTCGCCTTTCCACTGTCTCATCTTTTCTTTTGAGGGAGAATTTATTGAGACGTTTTTCTTTTGAAGTTTCTTCTCTTATGTGGCTTTCGGATAGCTTAGACGGGAAGTAATGATACTATTCTGTGTGTGTGTGTGTGTGTGTGTGTGTGTGTGTGTGTGTGTGTAAAAATGTCGTAGAATCTAACGGATCTTTTTCTTATACATTTAAATTATATATAATTTTTCTAATGAATAATATTTCTTGAATATTACACGAGTTCCACATCACTTAAATTTTTTTCAGTATACAATTAGATAGATGTAACTTGCACGGACTTCTTCCTAATCAGAAACATTACACCATAAATATCACTTGAAATTGAATCCTATTTATTTACCTTGGGGATACCTAACACCTAATGTCAATTACGAATAGGTAGGTCGTACATACTTAATTATCAGGTACCATAGTCGAAAGGGCTGGATTTGAATGTGTACAGCAGACTCGAAACCAACGCATATCTACTTTGCTAGTTAAATGGATATTCCCACTGTGTACAGCTGTATCTTATTCAGGGGGTACAGAGGGTAAAGGTTCAAATTCTGGTCGAAGTAGATGCATTTATCGTATATAATTCATTCCAAGCTAAAGTGAATTCGAAATCAATGGGTATTTGCTGGTGTGTGCATATAATAATAATAATAATAATAATAATAATAATAATAATAATAATAATAATAATAATAATACATGAGCGCTCTCGTCCTTTAATAAGACATTGTCTTATTAAAGGACGAAAGGGCTCGACTACGATTCTGCCTTTCATTTTTCCTGTGGTATTCGCTTATATATATATATATACATATATATATATATATATATATATATATATATATATATATATATATATATATATATATATATATATATATATATATATATATATATATATATATATATATATATACTATATATATATATATATATATATATATATATATATATATATATATAGAGAGATGAGAGAGAGAGAGAGAGAGAGAGAGGAGAGAGAGAGAAATTTTCAACCACTCTCTCTTTCTTTTCCTCCTTCATAATTAGACCAGAAGGCTGCGCCTTCCAGTGTCGTATTAATTACGGATTGGCAGCCTCCTTGCGTTCGTCTTGAAATATTACAGGAAAATGATCGGACAGACAAAACGACATCTGCTGGATGTTGCAATTTCGGTACAAAACTTGTGCTTTGCATTTCAAATGCCAATTGGCTCCTGATATTTTTCCAACAATGTTTTCTATGAATATCAATATTTCTTAAATACATTCCTGGTCGTATAAGGTGCTCCCCGATTATATTCTAAAGTGCCTATATCTATAAACCTGCCTATAAAGAGGAATAGAACTGAATTATTATCCCAGCTAGGAATTTCGCTCGTGCTATTTTCAAATCGGGAGATAAAAGTCATAAAGACTTGGGGAAAAACAATTTCATTATGAGTTCTATAATCATTTGTGGCTTTATTTTGCTACATATTTAGTGAAGGCGATATATTCCATCCAGTTATTAGTAATTTAATGCCCAATAAAATCCGAGAATAAAGAGTAGGCCAAAACGAAAGGGCGTTGAAACTGAAAAGTAAACACAAAAATAAACTGATAAACAATCGTAAACAAAGAGACTGGAAATAAATAAAATTTTGACTTTGTCTATTATTCATAAAGGAAAATATAATTAAACTAACGCATGAAGACACATACACACCAATATATATACGTATACATTGGTGTGTGTGTGTGTGTGTGAACACAAAAAATAATATATATAATATATATATATATATATATATATATATATATATATATATATATATCTATATATAATATAATCTTCATTGTCGAGTTTGGCCCTTCATATACCTTCTTTCTAAACCTGGTGGTAATCTAAGAGAGCAACTCTCTCAACTGTCCACTACCATTCTTATCATCAAAAACTTCCCTTGAAGCACACCTTGACATATTAACTCCCATACATCTAGATGATCACAATCCCCATGAAGTGACTCCTCATTGTTTTTTTTTGTTTTTTTTTAAGCCTCTGTAATACGGTCGTCCTTAACCTCGCTCAGACGACAAATGAATTTCCTCTCGAGGATCAACATTAAATATTTGTCGTCTAGGCCTGGCTGAGGGCGTCCAAGAGCCACACAAGAATTCTCCACGCTACTTTCAAGAGGAGGAGTGGGAAAAGTCAAGGGTGTTTGCGGAGATCCCATAATGTGAGGCGCGAGAGACTTACCTCTACTTCCTTTCACACCTCGGAGTATACTGGGGAGAGGGAAGGGAAGGGGCGGGGGGGTGGGGGGGGGCTTCATCTGTGCAGTAAGTGAGAGCAGGGAACGTGTTAATGCATTTGTGCATATAAAGAGAGCGCTTGTGGGCAGGGTAGTAGATCTGAATGAATGTTATCTAACGCTAACCTAAATAAAAAGGTTGATTATTTTAATTTAATTGTGCTAATACGCTGACAATCTTGTATTTTCTCGTGCTTTCTGACTCGTACGTCGCGATAAAATGGACGTTTTGCTTAATTTCATACACGTGTACACAGACACGCGCACACACACCACACTATAAATATATAAACATCTATACTATAAATATAATATATATTACATATATTATATATATGATTATATATATATTATATATATATATAATATATATACACACACAATATACATACCAATACATATATATATTTATATATATATATATGATATATATATAATATATATATAACATATATGATATGGACATTTTTTTTCCTTAATTTGACACACATACAATATAAATATAATATATTCTATATATATATATATAGATATATATATAGATATATATATATACGTATTATGTACTTTTTAATGATGCGTCGAACCTCCCACAGAGCACCACTCGACTCTTAATATGTGCCTACTGAAGAGTTGCCTTCTATGCGGGAATTCTCCCGCCCAGGCAACGTTTCCATATAACTATGTATAGTCTTACATTTTTTTATTTTCCTCTCCTCTTAACTTTCCAAACTGTACGACATTTTTACAAACCCGCCGCTGCCATCATCTCCCAAATACTCGAGCCACCTCGAAACACTCTTTGATTCAGATTTTCACCTAGGCCCTCCTTTTTTATCACGCCTTCATATTTTTGCTTACTCGGGGATTAAGCCTACAAACTACTTTGTTGTTGTTTTAGCTACTGTTCTTCTTGTTGGGGGCGTAGGACAGGTCTATGGAGGACCCTTAGACGGTCTGAAAAAGGTGCTTCGCCTTGGGTTAGAGGTACAGGAATTTTAGGATAGGATGTTTATCATTAATATTAGAATGAAAATGTAAAAAAATAAATAAAGTGCATGTTAAACAGTAAATAAAAACAATTTCTTATAAAATATAAAAATTTTTAATTTTCATTGGTGAAACAACGATCTAATTGAACGTAGATTTTATCACTTTTTAATTTACTTTAAGAATATAATGTCTACTACTTACGCGTGAGGGGAAGATCTTGCATGCGTCCCGATTAAGCTGTAGGTCGGACCACGCCTTGTTACTAATGTTACCTTTCAATATTTATTGCACTACATATATTATTCAAAGACTTGACGCAACTGTTTCAACCTTGTTTTCTCGCGTACAGAAACGCTTGCTCAATATCAGTTTAAAATATTCAAAATATTCTATTTCCCAACACGTCTTATTTCCATATCTTCGGCATAATGTCTGTTGTCCTCCATAATTCACTTATTCTTTAGTATGCGTCGTCTCTTATCCTACAATACTTTATGACATCTAAACAAAATACTGAATTAATCACCTACTTTCATTCTTGCACCGTTCATACTTCAACTATTAATTGACTCATCTTCCTGGGTTTCATTGCATCCAATTAACTTGCCAATTATACATATAATTATATATATATAATATATTTATATATATATATATATATATATATATATTCTTTCTTTTTTTACCACTTAGTTCAGACATTCCTTTACCACTTGCAGACCATTCCCTAAGTCCAGGCAGCTTTCTCCTCACGGTGACCGACTGATACTGAATCACAGCATCCTAAACTTCATTCATGACCTTTTTTTAATAATATCTCACATCAAAGATTTTTAATTGTGACCCTTGTAATTTGCCCGTGAATAGACATATGCACACAAACACACACACACACACACACACATAAATAAAGGTAATGGACATAGCATCACGTTTTTATATATTTCGTGATCAGTTATTCATATATTTAATATTAATATATTGTTTATACATTATTTATACTTTGCAATTATTTTAAAAAATGTAATTACACGCACTCCACACACACACATATATAATAATAATAATATATATATATATATATATAAATATATATACATTTATATATATTATATAGTTATATATATTATATATTATATATATAGATATATATATGTATATATAGTACATCTTTAACCACTTATCATAACCACACACATATATACTCAACTACGATAAAAGAAAAGAAATGATAACATAATTTTAAAAAGCGCGATTACCGCAACTTAGCGCCATTTAGCGGGAACTGAATGAGGAACTCGAATCTGATGCCGGCAAGATTTAATGAGAGAATTTATATAGACATTGTGTGGCACCGTAATTAGACGAAAATTTCACAGCAACACAAATACGTTCATAGATAATTTTATGGCATCATTATTTTACGGTATGGGGTCTGCATAAAAGTGTTGACGGAAATGTACATTTAAATTTTATTATCCCACTAGAAAAGTCAGTCAGTCAAAATACGCTCAACGGAAATTTAACAATAAAAATGAGGCAAACATAAAATAACCATCAATTGCTCGAGGAAAATATTAAATATTTACATAAATATGTTCATTCTATAGTGTCTGCTTTATGTATTTATTCCACCACCTAACCCGTTCTCTCTCTCTCTCTCTCTCTCTCTCTCTCTCTCTCTCTCTCTCTCTCTCTCTCTGACAAGTATGCATCCTTTTTTATTCTATATCTTCTCTCTCTCTCTAGAGTTCCCAGTGAGTCCTCTATGGTCATGGAATTAATTACGGTCCTAAACCTCTTATTTCCTCGGCGTCATTAATCATAAAATATTTTTTCTACCAGTAAATAATGTATTTTAATTGCAGACAATACCATTTTTCTGATTTAGTTCCATGTTGCCTATTTTCACTTTACTCGTGTTATGATATCTGAGGTAGCTATATATATACAAACGGAACCTTGGTTTCTCTTACCTCGATCATTCTAATCAATGTCGTGTGTGTGTGTGTGTGTGTGTGTTAACCTTACTGCCATTGTCAGTTACTCGTCTCAATTTTTATCTTAAGTTCCCTTAAGTAAATTGACCGTATCCTTTTTTTTATAGATATCAATAACGTCCCATATAAGAATACGGCATTCCTCACGCCATTTCTCGCTCTTTCCGGCTCTATTAGCTCTTCGCTTCCTTCTTTGTTTCACAGCGAGACCGTCATCGTAGGATTCTCTCTCTCTCTCTCTTACTCTCTCTCTCTTCGCATCCTCGCCTTCGCCTCTTCATTGACTCTTTCCCGAAGGACTCTCTGCTCTCTTTTCTTTACTACATCTCTCTCTCTCTCTCTCTCTCATCTACATATCTGTCAATCAATCTATCGATCCATCTAAATTTTTCCTTTAAGCTAAAATCTCTTAATTTTTTTCTTTAATATGTTTTTTTCTGGGGGTCTTAATTTTTCCCCAAAAAAACCAGACAATATCCTTCCCTCTCAAATGTTCTCCGGCAACTCTCTTTACCTCTCTTTCCCACTTCTCTCGTCCCTCTCTCTCTTCTCTCTCTCTCTCTCTCTCTCCTCGTAACCACTGCTCTATTCTGTTCCCTTCCCCTTCCCCACCCACTTGGTCTTTCCATTAGTCCAGCAATCCGAGTTCTTTGTAGGAATTGCTCCAATGACGTTATTTTTAACCGTTCGTGTCATACCAAACCTCCACTGAACTGGAGGGTCACCAGTGGGAGGGTCACCAGTGGCATCCCAGACGCCCACTTCCCAAAACGTCTCTCATCAAGGTTAGCAAACTCGACGGTCTATCTCGATCTCAGTGAATGAGATTCAGTTCTCTCATTACAGTGCATAATTCTCTCCTCGCAAAAGGTCATGTACGTGTTACCAATGAGGGAAAACAGAGAGAGAGAGAGGGGCGTTTTCTCTCATCGCAGGTCATGTAAGTGTTACCAATGAGGGAAAACAGAGAGAGGAAAAGAGAGATGCTTCTCTCATGACACTGCCTCATTCTCTCATTACAATCCATTACAATCCTGATCGACTTGTTATAACTGTGGCAAAACGGATAAGAAAAGAGAGTGGTGTTTATGCATTACGACGTCAACAAAGAGAAAAGGGGGAAATACAAAACGGGCCACTATAATAAAATATATATATATATATATATATATATATATATATATATATATATACATATATATATATATATATATATATATATATATATATATATATATATATCAGCATTTCTTCGTCCTTGTCTATTATAACAAAACATTAGGGGAAGAATAGCCCTTGGCCGCCGCTCTCTCTCTCTCCTCTCTCTCTCTCTCTCTCTCTCTCTCTGTCGCTCTTCCTCTCTCCTGCTGCTGCTCCTACTCTCACTCCTACTCCTACTCCCATTCCTCCTCCTCCTCCTCCTCCTCCTCCTCCCTAACCTATGTCTGGTTACATCCCCTTTAAGGTATTCCCTCA
>NC_061110.1:94399839-94432339 GCF_015104395.2 Macrobrachium nipponense | reverse complement strand
AGACTTTCGCAAAATGTTCCAGTTACACCACATGATCATGGGGTCTGGAACAGTGTTTTTGTTAAGTCGACTACACTAATATTGACACTGTAACCAATCACGGTTGTATAAGATTCCTCACTAATAAAACTGTTATCTTTATAAACACAAATTCTTTATGTTAATGGTCTACTAGGTTACAGAAGATTACTTTGCAGTTAAATTCATTTTCAATTATCTACATATTTCTAGATGTCGACATTACAATTTGATGAATACATTTCATTTACCGCATAAAAGTACCCCAACATCAATGTTTTGCACTGATATGCAGTGAATGAAGACCGCTACCAAGAATCCTGGTAAGAAAAATGTAACGCATAATAATTTTCCATTGAAATACTTCGAGGTAACACAGAAATGAAGAAATGGATATCAACTGGCTTAAAAACGTTTCCTAGTTTTTCCTTAGACTCGTGCACAGTTCCTTTGAAACTAGGAATTATATTTATATATCACTTTGATTCGGTTTTGTGTGGATATAATGCATTATAAAATACTCTGTATTTCATATTCAAGTTTATGGCTTGAAAAATTATCATTGGTTTTTACAACGACGATCAGATTACGATATAAAATAATCTAGATATATCATTTTTGAATTTTAGCTACATAGAAATAATCCTAGAACGTAAAACATACTGAGTATTTGTGTATATATATATATATATATATATATATATATATATATATATATATATATATATATATATATTCCTCTAAACTCAACCTCCTCTTCACGCTATTACCAAATTTGTCTGATAAACAAGTGGGCCTATATATATATATATATATATATATATATATATATATATATATATATATATATATATATATATATATATTTATATATATAACTGCCTCTAAACTAAAACCCTTCCTATCCCTCTTATCAAACCTGTCTGATAAACAAGCGAGTCCCGTTTTCTATAATCCACGGTAGTCCAAGACGTGTCTCGTACGTGACATTTATTTACCCTCCACGGTTCTCAGACCCCGAAGAGAGAGAGAGAGAGAGAGAGAGAGAGAGAGAGAGAGAGAGAGAGAGAGAGAGAGAGAGAGAGAGAGAGTCGTCCCAGGTCGTCATGCGATATCTGAGACGACGGCGGAGGAGGAGGAGGAGGAGAAGGTCGTTAGATTTAGAATAAACGTTACCTTTGATAAATCCAGTTATAAACTAAAAGGGAGTGTAAAAGCTAAGCCTTTGTTCCTGCAATATGTCACACGAGTTCTAAAAACGCTGAGTCAGGAGATGAAGTCAACGTTTTCATTTGATTTCTCACCCCCGTTTTATTTATTTATTTATTTGCGAACTGATGCTCTGTTTCGTCTTTTGTTTTCCTTGCCTGTTCAATTTAATTAAGATCAATTTTATGATACCCGTTTTAGCTGTGTCCTTTTGAAAGGAAGAGCGAGAGCAGTATGTTTGTTTTCCTACCTTGGCAATTTTGAGAGAGAGAGAGAGAGAGAGAGAGAGAGAGAGAGAGAGAGAGAGAGAGAGAGAGAGAGAGAGAGAGGGTAAATATAATTTATTTGATGTTTTCGGTAAAAGACAAAATTCCACAAAGCGAGATTCCATATCGGTGCTTGATCAAACTGAGCATTCGATTATAAAAATATTTACCGAATAAAATATTATTTTGCTGACAAAAGTTAAAAAAAAATCGACATTTAATTTAGTTTTTAATATTATTTAATTTCTTCTTCATTTACACATTCAATGTGAAAATATCATTCAGTATTCCAGATTAATGATGAGAATAATCTCATATAAGGTTATTCGAACCAGCTGACTTTTTAAGACATACAGCAAAATACAAATAAAGAGCAATTTATTGATCCTAATAAGTCTTATAGGGTAACAGACTGATCAAGGGTAAGATTACATTCTCACTAAACATGAGGTTCAGTAACTTAAAATTAAGCTGAAAAAGAGAGAAATGTTTAATATAGTTTTAAAGTATCATAAAGAACATGAAAACCTTGGGTGCACTTCTAAGCAAACAGTTAAACACACAAAACAGGAACATATTCCATCAGGTTCTTGTATTGACAAAACTTGGATGCAGCTAAAACAACTCTTAACGTAAAACATGATATTTTGGTCATATGAAAGTTGTTCGTGTTATTTCTGTGAAGAAGTCAGAAAGAGAAATAGTAGACTGAAAGAAATGAGCTGAAATAAGGAGCTTATGTTAATACACACAGCCAACATATAGATGCTGCTTTCAAAAAGATTTTAATTTAAAAAAAAATTACAAAACCTAAACAAGTCCTGCTGATACACGAGCTGATATTTACTTTGAAGAGACATTATGCTTCCAGAGTTCTTGTCTTTACACGTAGTAAAATAATAAAACAATGCCTTTATTGTACAACTACCTTCATTTCAGTACTGCACCAAATAAGAGCAATCCCGAAGTCCCTAAACCTTTCTTTTACTGAAATCCTATAATTGATTCCACAAAATTAGTGGTAAAAAAAGAGGGAAATGAGGCAACACGACTGAAAATCAGGAGCACAAACTTAAAGAGTTCTTGAAGTGAAAAACGTTTTCTAAAAAATTTAAGTAAATGCGCTACAATTCCGTTGTTTAATCGCCTTTGGCTGCTGGATATCCTAAATTTACATTCGGGAATCCTTCCGATTTAGAATGCTTAGATCTGCTGTGTATTGGTGTATCAAAAATCCACAGTTTGTTCTGTTACTATTTGGTTAGAAAACCATGTTTAGAAAAAGCACCATCTAATGTTACTTTCTCAAATAATAATAATAATAATAATAATAATAATAATAATAATAATAATAATAATAATAATAATAAGCAGGATTAGTCGAATGGACAAAGGCAGAACTCCGCAGCGTAGATCAGAAAACCAGGAAACATATGACAATACACAAAGCACTACACCCAAGAGCAAATACGGACAGACTATACATAACACGAAAGGAAGGAGGGAGAGGACTACTAAGTATAGAGGACTGCGTCAACATCGAGAACAGAGCACTGGGGCAATATCTGAAAACCAGTGAAGACGAGTGGCTAAAGAGTGCATGGGAAGAAGGACTAATAAAAGTAGACGAAGACCCACAAATATACAGACACAGGAGAATGACAGGCAGAACAGAGGGCTGGCACAACAAACCAATGCACGGACAATACATGAGACAGACTAAAGAACTAGCCAGCGATGACACATGGCAATGGCTACAGAGGGGAGAGCTAAAGAAGGAAACTGAAGGAATGATAACAGCGGCACAAGATCAGGCCCTAAGAACCAGATATATTCAAAGAACGACAGACGGAAATAACATCTCTCCCATATGTAGGAAGTGCAATACGAAAAATGAAACCATAAACCACATAGCAAGCGAATGCCCGGCACTTGCACAGAACCAGTACAAAAAGAGGCATGATTCAGTGGCAAAAGCCCTCCACTGGACCCTGTGCAAGAAACATCAGCTACCTTGCAGTAATAAGTGGTACGAGCACCAACCTGAGGGAGTGATAGAAAACGATCACGCAAAGATCCTCTGGGACTATGGTATCAGAACGGATAGGGTGATACGTGCAAACAGACCAGACGTGACGTTGATTGACAAAGTCAAGAAGAAAGTATCACTCATTGATGTCGCAATACCATGGAACACCAGAGTTGAAGAGAAAGAGAGGGAAAAAATGGATAAGTAACAAGATCTGAAATAGAAAATAAGAAGGATATGGGATATGCCAGTGGAAATCGTACCCATAATCATAGGAGCACTAGGCACGATCCCAAGATCCCTGAAAAGGAATCTAGAAAAACTAGAGGCTGAAGTAGCTCCAGGACTCATGCAGAAGAGTGTGATCCTGGAAACGGCACACATAGTAAGAAAAGTGATGGACTCCTAAGGAGGCAAGATGCAACCCGGAACCCCACACTATAAATACCACCCAGTCGAATTGGAGGACTGTGATAGAGCAAAAAAAAAAAAAAAAAAAAAAAAAAAAAAAAAAAAAAAAATAATAATAATAATAATATAATAATACATTGTCTTCTATACATAGTTATACAGTTCACAATATAATGGTGGATTCCTATTACACAATAATAATAATAATAATAATAATAATAATAATAATAATAATAATAATAAAAATAATAATAATAAGAATAATAATAATAATACAATGCCTTCTACATAGTTATACAGTTTACTATATAATTGTGTATTTTCGTTACACAATAATAATAATAATAATAATAATAATAATAATAATAATAATAATAATAATAATAATAAATTGACTTCTACGTAGCTATACAGTTTACTAAATAATTGTGTATTTTTGTTACACAATAATAATAATAATAATAATAACAATAACATAATAATAATAATAATAATAATAATAATAATAATAATAATAATAATAATAATAATAATAATAATAATAAAGGAATTCCCATTTGAATATAAAGCGAGCAGCATCCAATTTTTGAATCCTCCCATTATTTTACTTTCCCCTCAATTTTCCATTGGGCTCGCATGCATATATGGAGAGAACCAATTTCCATTTCACAATACCTGCCAAAGAGGAAATGTTTTGACAACTAACGGAGTTATGATTTTCATTTTTTTTTTTTTTTGGCGAGGGGACCATATGTCCGGAATTTTATGATGTTTGAATGCAATTCTTTTTTCATGGTAAGAGCGCTAGAACGATGCTTTTAGGAATATGCTTTGGAGATCTTGTAAAGGGAATATCATGACACAAACTACGGTAGATATGAACGCTGTTCATGAATACCCATGAAAATATATATATATATATATATATATATATACATATACTATATATAACTTTAATGAATATATCATCACCGTAAATAGGATATGACTTTATTTAATAGTTCCATATAACTTATAGTAGATTCACATCACCCGTGTATCTGATGTTGTCTAGGCCAGTCACTTACGACGCTCCTAATTGGCTGTTGATAAGCTAATGACAGGGCTGGAAACTCTGTCTCTCTCTCGAGAGTTCACATAGGCAGGATGTATGTTCCAGCTCTCCTGAGGGAAGACGTATCCCTCAGGAGAGGTGGAACATACATCCTGCCTATGTGAACTCTCGAGGGAGACTGAGAGTTTCCAGCCCTATGATTGGCTTATCAACAGACAATCACGGGTGGTGTGAATCTACTATAGTCACCTTAATTTAACAAGTTTTAACAGTATAATCAGCCCTACCACAAACTTAACATACATGATAATAGCCAACTGGGCGTACGAGACTTCATGGAGTTTTAAGAAAAAGACAAATTTGAAAAACATGTCTGGAAATGGCTGTAAAACTCTATCCATTGTTGCATTAATTATTTTTACCATGCAATACTTCTATTTTTATCTCCTTATCACAATAGGTAACCTATTTCCTTTCCATTTTAGAAGCCAACCCTACACTTAACCACGACAATATGACAGAAATCGGGACACCAGTTTATAATGACTGACTGACTGGCTTATTAAGCTGGTGTTACGACACCAAAGAGTGATCAAATGAAGGTTTTAGAGTGCAGGGTACACAAAAGGATCCAATATCCGAAGCACAAAGATTCCAATGATTACCTTTCATGACTCATTGTAAATAACAACATTATTATTATTATTATTATTATTATTATTATTATTATTATTATTATTATTATTATTATTATTATATACTAGCAAACGTATACTGGACTTAATCTCTGTATTGGCAAGATGTCATCTGCAGATTTTGTCATTATATTTATTGCTGATATTTTACTTTTTCATTATTACTGTGCTCACTATCAAGTTAAAGTTCTTTACATTATGAACCATCTCAGGGGTCCCCACTATAACTCTGTCAAGTTCCATACCCATCGGACCGGCCGTTTGACCGTGATTGAATGACAGACGGACGGACAGACATTACGCCCTTTTAGAGTAAGATTATTATTATTATTATTATTATTATTAGAAGAAGAAGATGAACTCTAGTCGTATAAAACGACCCCACAGGGGCCACTGACTTGAAATTCGATTTATAGACCTGGAATCATAACTACTTAACCAAACGAGTAATCATGAGCATTTGGAAGACACAAACCTCCAATAAGGCTCAACAGTTCATAAGCCAAACTACTTTAAAAAAAAAGGGGGGGGGGGGGGGGGGGGGGCCAATCCGTAAATTTCTCGAAATAAATAATCACATGTTACAGCCACTCTCAAAATGTTTATAAAACTGGACACGAAATTCTTTCGTAATTCTGCGTACAAGATGCCAATCCAACAATAAAATTCGAAGACATAACCTCCAAAAGGTAGGGTTAAACATGATGAACGTTATAATGACATAAGGTAGTTGGGAGCGAAGAATATATATCAATAAGTATTCCTATTGTTTTTGTTGTGTAACTGGTGGTACTATTACTCCTTGAGTTTTTCTGGTTACAGCCGATAGTTGTCCCAGTAGTTTAATAAATAGACATATACGTACATACATACAAACATATATGCAACATATACATTATATATATATATATATATATATATATATATAATATATATATATATATATAATATATTAATATATATATATGTGTGTGTGTGTGTGTGTGTGTGTGTGTGTGTGTGTGTGTGTGTGTGTATACACGAATATATTTTCAAAAATACTCCAACGGCCGTTATTATTTTCCTCATATAGGATTTTGTTAACTGTTTTTCTTTAACGATGCTCTGAGAGAATATATGGGGTTGATAGAATGAACCGATATTTAGATTTTTAAGGACTACACAAATGCATCGATATTTTCACCTTAAATGAGTAAAATGGTGTCCAAGGTCATCTTCAAACACTCAGCTATCTAACCAGAAAAAATTTTGGCTCGCCAATGAAAGAACATTCAGTTACATAGCTTCCCTATAATAACACTTGATTTCAAAAAATAATTTGCCAGTCACTTTAAATAAATTCGTAAAGTTCTGTTTCGTGGAAATTTTAACAAGATCAAACGTTTTGAGAAAACATATGGTTTATGATCGATACAATCAAGGAATGTCACAAAATCAAGCATCATCATTAATGCAACAAATAAAATCACATTATGAAAAGAGATTTGCTTAAATATTTGCAAATGCAAATGACGACTGGGATATCTTGATACAAAAGACCATTAGCCATAACGTCTCCATAAATTGTCAAGATTCCGCAGTAAAAATAGCACTATAACTGGCAAGAGGCTTAGTTACTTAGTTCTTGAACTAAATAGCAGTGTAAACATTAGTTTATTCCCTTAAAGACATCACGACTGCATTGTCGATTCCGGAAAATTAACGTTATTCCAAAATGACACTAATGGTAAGAACGAAAGAACGGTCTACACACACCTGAAAATTCCCTTGTTTACTCTGTGGCCATAATGCACTTGGATGTAGGTCACTACCAACGGCATGTTTTCTCGGAAAATCCTCTATCAAAGCCAAAAATCAGAAACCAACAAAAAACAACATTGCTCATTTATATTTAACGATGTTACTGCCACTGGTTTGGATTCCAAGACGAGAGGTATATCTTCACGTTTCCAAGAACACGCTTACTTGTCGTACCGGGAACTGAGAGGTTAGGAATCTGGGTTCCGTGTAAACTGTAATTGCATGTGTATGTGTATGTGTATGTGTACGTGTGTGTGTGGAGGGGGGGGGGGAAGTGTTACGAATAAACACTCTTTAAGATTGCTCTAAGTTATTTCTGTTTATTTACTCGATTAAGGTTTTAACAGAAAAAAAAAATAAAAAAAATGAAAACATACATCCTTAGATATTTTCTCTATATTGCCTAAAAAAAGTTCCAATGTTGACCTCAAGAGCGCTTCAAGCATCCGAAATCTCATGACTGCCTGTGCTGACAAGGCATAACAGCGTAGGATTATTATGATCAATAAGAAATAACAGACAAAAATCTTTAATTATATTGATAAAACCGAATAAAAATATCTGTGTAAAATAGCGGGCTATTTATCTAAATAAATCAAAATCGTTCCTCTAGAACCCAAATTCAATATCCATTAGTAAGAAAAAAAATTTTTTTTTCTTTTGAAGAAAGTCTCCGTTCGGATTCGGACATGTTCCAGAGACAGTTTTGCTTTGCTTGCTATCTTCCAGGGGCTGGTCGTTTTCCACGTTCTCCTTAAATCCAGACACAATGAATTTCTTACAAGGATTAATTATTCATGTGGTCCCCGATGGAGGTTTAATCTCTCTCTCTCTCTCTCTCTCTCTCTCTCTCTCTCTCTCTCTCTCTCTCTGTACGCTAGATATCTGCCTCTCCTTCTCCCTTCCTCTCTAAGGAAAGCAATACATAATATAGACTGAAAGTGTACTACTTTCTATAAACCTTTAGATAAAGCTATACTTACGACCGTAAAAAACTATATATCTATCTACTGAGAAAGAAATACCTTTTATTTTCGAATTCGACTTGGAAAGAAGTTGCTTTAAATCTCTCTCTCTCTCTCTCTCTCTCTCTCTCTCTCTCTCTCATGAACATACCAACTCAACATCTTGTTTTTCAAATGGAATACGTTTGGTGTCTTGTATTTATCAGAGCCTCATTAGTAGGAATAAGAAATCCTCATGGTGTAAATGAGTTGCATGCAGATGTAAACAAACTTTACTTTGGAATTTTACAGCTGATTTTAATGGCTAAAGAAGTTATGTGATTAAAAGTTTGAATGTAAAAGAGTCATGACTGTGAATTTAGCAGCATAACCAGACACATATGCTATCATAAAAAGATATTTCCACAATTTTCAATCCGGAACTAGAGCAAGGCGACCCAGACATAAATACAAAACTTGCAACGATGTGAATGACTGATTTAAATAAAATAAACCCCTTCGATAATCCCCATGAAGCATCGAGAAACGTCGGTGTTCGAACGGGCTAGGGCCCACCTCTGCTCTAACCACTTGACCTTTGCGCGATTGTGGAAACGCTCTTGAAACCCTTTGCCCTTTGCGCGATCTCCAAACCCGGAAGGGTGTTTGCCGAGAGTATAATAAGTGAATAATCCAAATGAGAAGTGGATGGGGCGAGCAATTAGTCGATTGTCCCGATTTCCGCATCACAGGAGCGCATGCCAGCGTCAAAATGCGCCATTTCGAAAGGTGCAGAATGACAGACGATGGGAAAAAAGAGGAGTTATGACGGTTACGATGGAAAATAAGCGTTCCGATGAAACGGTATCACCTCACTGCAGTAATATCGGCGAATTATATCGAGTTATAACGGAGTCGTAATAATACGAACCCGCTTGTTACACACGAACCAGAGAGCCATCTTGGTTGAACTACGTCGAGTTTCATCTCTACATTATATGAATGGAGCAAAACAAAAACGATTGGATTTCATTTTATTTTTTTGTGAATTATGAGGAAATAACAACGTATCAATTTTAGAAAATGTGACGGAAACAAAAAAAGATAATGGAAACTGGTAAACATCTAATGTAAAGCGAGAGTGTAAAGTACAAGCTAAGAACATGTTTACGAAAGGAGCAGATTCCTTCAAAGTGGAAAATGGAAACAAATCTCGGAAAATGACGCAACTCAGGAAAATAAATCCCACACGGAAATGTAGAACAATCTTACGAGAACTAATCCTGCGCAAAACAAAGAACAATTAAACCAGAACAAACCGCGTGCATATACCGAGAACTATTAAACGATATGAACAAATCCCGTGTATAAACAGAGAACAATTAAACGGAGGGAACATTGCCTGAATGTAAACTAAGCGTTTGAAATTAAACGTAATCGCACTGTCAGGCGAATGATACATTGAAATTTGCATATATATCCATCACAGTGCTTTCATTTATGAGATTCATTAGTATTCAAATGAATAAGGACATTCACCGTAGTACTATTGCTGCTTGCTACAATATTATCATCTTATTTTGCATGACACTGTTTCATTTAGATACGTTTGAAGATAACGTTAGAAGGTCAACAATAGACATCAAAGGCTGGGTACTGATAATGGCGCTGTCAAATAATGCCTTGGAGACAGAACACATACGCATATGATCAGCATCACACAACCCACCCCACCCCCTTACCCGGCCACCTCTCTCTCCTCCCACCACAGGACCTGGGGGAACCAGAGAGATTGCTACAGATGACTCAGAAGCAGACAGACCGGTGGGTCTTTCCAAACGCCCAATCTCGATCTCAGATACGATTAGGTCAGACTGGCATTGAAAATCCATCAAGCTCTATACAGGGTCTGAACTTTGGGCCACCATAGTGCCAAGTCCAGGTGATTTTGTTCAGTAACTACCACCCCTTTCACATTTGGATATTCATATAAAACCATGTCATTTCAGTCTATTGAAATGGATATTAAAAAAGAGGTGCGGTCCCTATCACCTTATTTGCTTTGCCATACCATAACCATTCCACAATCTCAATAATTATGTTACTTGTATGGTACAGCTCAGGGGATAACAGTGTTAATATCAATCTTTTATCGTTGCTGGCACGATAATTATTCTCATTACAACTTTCCATTAAAAATCATTCAGAGGATATGTTTATCAGTGACCATCAAAGCGCCTTTCAAATGTATACATAATTGAAAACAAAGCCAATATAAGCACAATCACGATTCAATATTTTTATGATAGCTGGGCTTGTCAAAAGTTGGGTCATCAATTTATGGGTCGAATTTCGTAGAGAAAATAAAAATCGGAAAATTAGCAACCTGACTCCTGAACTCTATTAATGCCCATTGTCTGAATCCATTTGAAATGGCTTTAGCTCTCCATAGCGCAAAATTAATTAGAACTTCCTAATTACACGACAACCGAAATTATGATGCTTGAAAAATATGATGAACAATCGCATATACGCACACGAGTGAGATGACACAACTGTCTTCTATTACATATATGTATAATGTCCTGTCCTTATGCTTCCGTCTACATGACACACAAATATGTTTGTTTATATATATATATATATATATATATATATATATATATATATAATATATATACATATATATATATATGACATATATATATATATATTATATATATATATATATATATATATATATATTATATATATTATATATATATATATATATATATATATATATACACATAACTGCACACACATATATATGTATATATATGTGTGTGTATGTGCGTGTGTGTATCACACATCAATGAGCTTATATTTTAACAAATACACTACACAACAAAATTTTATATGAATTTCTATTCCTGACTTCAATGAAATGTACACTTTCTAAAAGTGACAAGATTTTGGCTATGCCTTCAAACTAAAACTAGTCACTACACCTGAAAACGAACTGTAAAAGGAATTGCAATGTTACCGGCAGGTATTCTCCAAGATTCAACATTTTCAGTCAGGTATCTTCACAGATACTAAGGACATGCTTACAGATATCAATTCAATTCATAGCCAACTGATTTAGCCACACTTTTAATCGTTTTCATCGCAACTTCACCCCCCAGGACAACTCAATCCAAAGGACAAAATTAATCTAACACTCGTGGATAATTATTACCAAAGCATTCATTGTGATCTAGTTCAACGTTGCAAACAGCTCATTCAAAATGATTGAACCTTTTTTATGCCATTGTATTCTTATCTACCATACTTTATCCTAAGAAACAGAAGTCATTCCTGATAATTAGACCAGGGAAACCAATTTCTTGGCTCTCTTTAAGTAGGAAAAACAATTAAGGATAAAAAAGAAGAAAGTTGTTTAACTTGCAACAACGATGGACTGTGGAGAACTGATATTTACTTACATTATCAATTAAATCCATTGCATTAACCTTCTGGTTCTACTGCCATTATAACTGTGATTATTCCTCTCCACTAATTCTAGCACAAGATTCAACATTTATCCCTTTTTTTGTCCTTTTTAGTTTTCTGAAAACAAAACTACTGCGTCGGATTTGCCTGTCGGTCCGCACTTTGTTCTGTCCGCTCTCAGATCTTAACGACTACTGAGGCTAGAGGGCTGCAAATTGGCATGTTGATCATCCAACCTCCATTCATCGAACGTACAAAATTGCAGCCCTTTAGCCGCAGCAGTAATTATTTTATTTACGGTTTAAGTTAGCCATAATCGTGCTTCCAGCACCCATATGGGATAGACCACCACCGAGAGGTGGTTGAAGTTTCATGGGCCGCGGCTCATACAGCATTATACCGAGGCCACCGAAAGATAGATCAATTTCTGGTGGCCTTGATTACGCGCTGTAGCGGCTGTACAGAAAACTCGATTGCTCCGAAGAAAATTGGGCACATTTTATACTTGTTTACCATAGTCTTCAATTTTTACCCCCATTTTAAGAATGCAATGTAACTGGTTTTCATTCAGTTCAGGCTACCTACTGCATCTTTCTTCCAAAGATCAAATGCAAACACAGACAGACAAACACGAAAATCAACCTAAATTCTCGAGCGCCTCACAAGCAAATAAACCTCATTTGTAAGTGCTTTCGCAACGCTTGCAGATCAATAAGCCGAAGTGATTTGATCTAACGCACCCCATTCGAAGAAAAGGAGTTCCCATTCTAATTGGAAGAAAAAAAACAAAAACATGGCGAATCGATGGAGATGAGCCATTACGGACGAAAAAGGAATGCCAAGACGTCACTTCGCAAAATAAGGAATGCAACGTCAAGGGCGAAAATAGTATGTAACACGTCTTTGATGGGGAGAGTTCGATGCAAACGACAGCCCGTAAAACAACGCTATAACCATTTTTTTTTTTTCGGGGGTACACGACCTTACGATGTTGAATCAAGGGGCCTCTCTCTCTCTCTCTCTCTCTCTCTCTCTCTCTCTCTCTCTCTCTCTCTACATCAAACCTCTTGATGAATTTATTACTTTGGTTACGTGCAGCTGAAGGGCTACTGAAAAGTAACGCTGAGATGAAATAACGATGGTAATTTAATTCCTTGGTAATGTCGTTAGTTTAAAATGTAAAGTACCGTCATATAAAGTTTGAATTCCCTACTAAGAGATTTTATCATCAACCTACCAGATAAGGCTAGCTGAATTTGTAGCTGGAATATCGCGTAACACACTACAAATATCTGACAACGGTGATTTACTTTGACCTACTAAGACACCCAGAGACAGCTATAGTTATCAGAACTAATAATTCATTCTGCAAAATGTTTTGGGAATACCAACTGTATTGATTCATCTTCTCGTCCATAAAACTTTCTCATTGTAATATATTATATATATATATATATATATATATAGATATATATATATATATATATATATATATATAATCATTAACCATCGTCTTTTAAAATAAGGTAAAGTGGAAGAAGCCGGTTGAAAATTACACACACACACATATATATATGTAATATATATATATATATATATATATATATATATTATATATATATATATATATATTATATATCTTTTTAAAATAAGGGAGACTGGAAGAAGCAGATTGAAAATTATGAGCTGAACCACATGCATAGCAGGTCAACCTAAAAAGGTAACACTATACCTTAAATCATCAAGATACAGAATCTTTATCATATCAGAAATTTAAAAGCTACATGCAAGAAAAAAATAAAATCACTGCCACCATTATCATTTTAGTTATTTTCATTTGAAGAGTGGTCTAGCAGCTATAATGAATGAAATATTCGTCACCAGAGTATTCTTTGACAGCCAGCATGCCGATATATTGCAATACAGCGATATAAACTCAAGTTATTTCGATTTCCCCTTGAATCTTCTTACACATTCCATCCACGAAACTACAGGGAAATTCAAGAAACGCTGATTAAAAAAGAAGAAAAAAAAGAAAAGAAAATCGAACCGTACGAATCATAAAAGAAATAAAAAAAAGTTATAGTGTATTTGTGTCAGTCTGGAGCTATTTTTCTCTGGTATGACATCAATGACTTTAACGAAATATCATGGCAGGGTCATATCAGACCCTGGGGTGTAATATAGCGTTTATTGGACCCCTGGCTGGCGCTGCAGTGAAACCAGGTGAAGACTTTAAAGGTTAGGATGTTTTATACATATATACATACATACACATGGATAAGTATATATATATATATTATATATAGTATATGTATACGTATCGTATAATGTATATATATATATATCTATATATAAATTATATATATATATATATATATATATATATATATTATATATATATATATATATATATATATATATATATATATATATAATATTATATATATATATATATATATATATATATATATATATATATATAATAATATAAACTATTTTCCATGACAGGCGATAATATCCCCTCAGAAATACACCAAAACGCTTATACTGCAAATAAATATATCTATTAACGAACCAAGGATAGTCCCGCTGTGCGGAAAACTTCCAAAAACCTAGCGACTTCATACTTCTTCGTAAACACACTGGACCATTTACAATACATCTAGCATGTATTCTTGTAATACACCTGGATATCGAAGCATTTCCTCACTTCCATAATATTTGCTTTTACAAAAACAAGCTTAATCAATTTATCCGGATTCATCGTTGGTTATGTAAGTGCTGGTGTTTGTTTAATCATTAAAGGGAAAAACTCCACCTGACAAGTATCGGTTCCACTAATCCCTCCGCCCTAAAACGATGAAGGTCAATCAGCTGCTGTGATTTAGATTCCCCAACTAAGAGGCTTATAGTTAATTACCGGGAATTAATGGCCGGCGTCGGGAATTAACTTGCGGGAATCTTTATGCCGCAAATAACACATACTTCAAAATAAAATTATTAATGCTATTTATCTCACAATTCACCGAGGATCTGTCACTTTTAAGGGATCAGGTGTTTTTATACGGTGTGATTTTTCTTTGCGTGTGTGTTTACCTGTATCTCTTGCATGGGTAAATGTATTACATACATGGAAGCTGGGTAAGGAATATCTTTATGAGACTTTATTTTCATATTTACGAATAAGTTCCTTTTTTCTAGATTAACAAGTAAATAAATAAATAAACAAATAAATAAATATAAATCTACACATAGTAGCTATACATACACACATACATGTATACATAATGAAAGTATGTCAGTACATATACATACATATACGTATATATACATATAATGTATATACTTAATTTTTCTCCACCCTGAAATCAATAGAAAGATAATTCTGTGCTAATAATGATAGCAATCTGCTAAATGAGTCAAGACCAATTCAATGTTAGCAGCCAATCTTACATATTAATGCTATATACAATAGTACAACGAATAAAAAAATTGAATATTTTTCACTCTATTAAATTCCTACACGTTTGGCAAAAAGATTCACTCTGTTGTGTTGCAAAAGAAAAGATAATATATACATAAAAAATCGATGAGGTCTAACATTCTGATATGAGCCATATTTTTTCTTCTAGTCACTTACATTTATTTGTGAGTGAACAATACGAACGTTTCTTCAATAATTATTGAAGAAACGTTCGTATTGTACACTCACAGATAAACGTAAGTGACTGGAAGAAAAAATAGGGCTCATATAAGAATGTTAGACCTGATCGATTTCTTTATGTATATATCTTTTTTAAGGAAAGTTTTTAGTGTATTTTATGTAGAAGCTCTAAAACTCATTATGTAACAAAAGCTCATTTATGTGGAAGAACTATAATTATAATTATATTTCTTCCACATAAATGAGCTTTTGTTACATAATGAGTTTTAGAGCTTCTACATAAAATACACTAAGAACTTTCCTTAAATAAGTTTTAGTTCTTCCATCTGCATAAATGCATCGAAAAAAAAAATATTTCATGATTTGTTACATGAAATTCTTTACGTGCATACAAGATCCTGAATTCTCATTGCCTTGAATACGAGCATACAAGATCCTGAATTCCCAGTCCTTGAATACGAGCATGATCCTGAATTCCCATGCCTTGAATACGACATACATCCTAAATTCTCATTGCTTATCGAGCAACAAGATCCTGAATTCCAGTCCCTTGAATATACATACCCAAGAATCGTCGAATTCTCATTGCCTTGAATACGAGCATACAGAAATCCTGGATTCGTCCCATTGCCTTGAATACGAGCATACAAGATCCTGAATTCTCCATTGCTGAATACGAGCATACAGGATCCTGAATTCCCTTGCTTGATCGAGCATACAAGATCCTTATTCCTTGAAATAACGAGCATACAAGATCCTGAATTCATTGCCTTGAATACGAGCTACAATGATCCTGAATTCCCGTGCCTTGAATACGAGCATACAAGATCTGAATTCCCAGTGCCTTGGAATACGAGCATACAGGATACTGATTCCCATTGCTGAATACGAGCATACAAGATCCTGAATTCCTCCTCATTGCCCTTGAATTACGATCATTAGCAGGAATCCTGAAATTCCTTGCCTTTGAATACGAGCTACAAGGAAATCCTGAATTCTCAATTGCCTTGAATACGAGCATTACAGGATCCTTGAATTCCCAGTGCCTTGAATACATGCATACAAGAATCCTGGAATTCCAATTGCCTAATTACCCGAGCATACAAGATCCTTGATTCCAGTGCCTTGATACTAGCATACAAATCCTGATTCCCAGTTTGCCTGCAATTCAGAGCAACAAGATCCTGAATTCTCATTGCCTTGAATACGAGCATACAGATCCTGAATTCCCAGTCCCCTTGAATAACCAGCATAACAAGATCTTAATTCCCCCATTGCCCTTTGAATACGAGCATACAAGATCCTGAATTTCATTGCCTTGAATACGAGCATACAAAGATCCTGAATTCTCATTGCCTTAAATACGAGCACAGGATCCTGAATTCCCCATTGCCTTGAATACGAGCATTACAGATCCTGAATTCCCAGTGCCTTGAATACGAGCATACAAGATCCTTATTCCCGGGTTGAAGATAAACAAGATACAGATTCCCTGAATTCCCAGGTGCCTTGAATACGGCATACAGATCCTGAATTCCCAGTGCCTTGAATACGAGCATACAAGATCCTGATTCCCATTGCCTGATACGAGCATACAAGATCCTGAATTTCATTGCCTTTGAATACGAGCATACAGATCCTGAATTCCCATTGCCTTGGAATACGAGCATACAAGATCCTGAATTCTCATTGCCTTGAATACGAGCATACAAGATCCTGAATTCCCAGGTGCCGAATCGAGCAATTACCCAAGATTCCTGAATTCCCATTGCCTTGAATACGAGCAATAACCAAGATCCTGAAGTTCCAGTGCCTTGAATACGAGCATCAAGAATCCTGAAATTCCTTCATGCCTTGGAATACGGAGCAACAAGATTCCTGGAATTCCCAGTTGCCTTGAATACGAGCATACAAGATCCTGAATTCTTCAATTGCCCATTGATACTAGCCATACCAAGATCCTGAATTCCCGGTTGCGAAGCATACAAGAAAAACATCCTGAATTCCCAGAGCCTTGAATACGAGCATACAAGATCCTGAATTCCCAGTGCCTTGAATACAAGCATACAAGATCTTGAATTCCCAGTGCCTTGAATACGAGCATACAAGATCCTGAATTCCCAGTGCCTTGAATACGAGCATACAAGATCCTGAATTCCCAGTGCCTTGAATACGAGCATACAAGATCCTGAATTCCCAGTGCCTTGAATACAAGCATACAAGATCTTGAATTCCCATTGCCTTGAATACGAGCATACAAGATCCTGAATTCTCATTGCCTTGAATACGAGCATACAAGATCCTGAATTCCCATTGCCTTGAATACGAGCATACAAGAACCTGAATTCCCAGTGCCTTGAATACGAGCATACAAGATCCTGAATTCCCAGTGCCTTGAATACAAGCATACAAGATCTTGAATTCCCATTGCCTTGAATACGAGCATACAAGATCCTGAATTCTCATTGCCTTGAATACGAGCATACAAGATCCTGAATTCTCATTGCCTTGAATACGAGCATACAGGATCCTAAATTCCCATTGCCTTGAATACGAGCATACAAGATCCTGAATTCCCATTGCCTTGAATACGAGCATACAAGATCCTGAATTCCCATTGCCTTGAATACGAGCATACAAGATCCTGAATTCCCATTGCCTTGAATACGAGCATACAAGATCCTGAATTCCCAGTGCCTTGAATACGAGCATACAAGATCCTGAATTCCCGGTGCCTTGAATACGAGCATACAAGATCCTGAATTCCCGGTGCCTGAATACGAGCATTACAGACCTGAATTCCAATGCCTTGAATACGAGCATACAAGATCCTGAATTCCCGGTGCCTTGAATACGAGCATACAAGATCCTGAATTCCCAATGCCTTGAATACGAGCATACAAGATCCTGAATTCCCAGTGCCTTGAATACGAGCATACAAGATCCTGAATTCCCGGTGCCTTGAATACGAGCATACAAGATCCGGAATTACCCATGCCTTGAATACGAGCATACAAGATCCTGAATTCCCAGTGCCTTGAATACGAGCATACAAGATCCTGAATTCCCGGTGCCTTGAATACGAGCATACAAGATCCTGAATTCCCATTGCCTTGAATACGAGCATTACAAGATCCTGGAATTCCCAGGTGCTTGAACACGAGCATACAAGATCTGAATTCCCAGGTGGCCTTGAATACGAGCATTACAAGATCCTGAATTCCCAGTGCCTTGAATACGAGCATACAAGAATCCCTGCCAATTACCCAAGTGCTGACTACGAGATAACAAGATCTGAATCCCATGCCTTGAATAAGAGCATACAAGATCGGGAATTCCCAGTGCCTTGAATACGAGAATACAAGATCATACCCAGATCCCTGCCAATACAGTGCCTTGAATACGAGCATACAAGATCCTGAATTCCAGTGCCTTGAATACGAGCATACAAGATCCTGAAATTCCCATGCCTTGAATCGAGCATAACAAGATCCTGAATACATTGCCTTGGAATACGAGCATACAAGATCTGAATTCCCAGTGCTTGAATACGAGCATACAAGATCTGAATACCCAGTGCCTTGAATACGAGCATACAAGATCCTGAATTCTCCAGTGCCTTGAATACGAGCATACAATTATCCTGAATACACAGTGCCTTGATACGAGCATACAAGATCCTGAATTCCCATTGCCTTGAATACGAGCAACAACCATTCCTGAATACCCATTGCCTTGAATACAAAGCATACAAGATCTGATTCCCATGCCTTGAATACGAGCAACAAGAATCCTTGAATTCCCATTGCCTTTGAATACAAGATACAAGATTCCTTGAATTCCCATGCCTTGAATACGAGCATACAAGATCCCTGGAATTCCCATCCTGATCCCAGAAATTCCCGTGAATACGAGCATACAAGATCCTGAATTCATTGCCTTGATACGAGCATACAAGGATTCCCGGTTAATTCCCATTGCCTTGAATACGAGCATACAAGAATCCTAAATTCCCATTTCCTTGAATACGAGCATACAAGATCCTGAATTCCCATTGCCTTGAATAACGAGCATACAAGAAAATTCCTGAAATTCCCATTGCCTTGAATACGAGCATACAAGTTCCTGAATTCCCATTTGCCTTGAATACGAGCATACAAGATCCTTGAATTTCCCATTGCCTTGAATTACGAGCATACAAGATCCTGAATTCCCGGTTGCTGAAGACGAGCATACAAGGATCCTTGAATTCCCCAATGCCTTGAATACGAGCATCAAGATCCTTGAAATTCCCATGCTTGAATACGGCATACAAGATCCTGAATTCCCAGGTGCCTTGAATCGGAAGATACAAGATCCTGAATCCGGGCCTGAATACCGAGCATACAAAGATTCCTGAATTTCCCGGTGCCTTGAATAGAGCATTACAAGATCCTAAATTCCCATTGCCTTTTTAACGAGCATACAAGATCCCTGAATTCCCCAGTGCCTTGAATAGAGACAAAGATCCTGAATCCCCAGTGCCTTGAATACGAGCATACAAGATCCTGATTCCCGGTGCCTTGGACTGGCGCCATACAACATCCGAATTCCCATTGCCTTGAATACGAGCATACAAGATCCTGAATTCCCAGCCTTGAAATACGTTAAGCATACAAGATCCTGAATTCCCAGTGCCTTGAATACGAGCATACAAGATCCTGAATTCCCGGTGCCTTGAATGCGAGCATACAAGATCCTCAATTCCCGGTCTCAAAAAAAAAAAAAAATCATGGTTTGATAAATGAAAGTTCTGACGTGCATAAGGGACCCTGAATTCCAAAAATCTTGAAAAAAAAATGTAATGATTTGTAAAATAAATTTTTTTACGTGCATACAAGATCCTGTATTCCCAGTGCCTTGAATACGAGCATAGAAGATCCTGAATTCCCAATGTCTTGAACAAATTAAAACAAAATATCCATGATTTGTAAAATGATTTTTTTACGTGCATACAAGATCCTGAATTTCCAATTTTTTTTAATGATTTCCCCATTGACATTTCTGACGTGCATCCAAGTCTTGTATTGCCAATTCCTAGAATGCCTGCACTCGTTATGCAACAAGGTTAAGCCCTTAACGCAAACCAATGATTTTTTTTTTCCTTTTGCAGGAAAACAGACAATTTCCTGCAAGTCAAATTGCTGACACCAACACATACCACAATAGGAGAGGCTCCCACCAGCTCATTAAAAACCACGACAGCTCGATCATTTTCTTTTCAATTTCATCACTTTAAAGCCTTTTTAAGGCTTAAAATGGAACTACGCAGTTTTAAGGCTTAAAATGGAACTACGAACTTTTAAGGCTTAAAATGAAACTACGCCTTTTTAAGGCTTAAAATGAAACTACGCCTTTTTAATGCTTAAAATGAAACTACACCTTTTTAAGGCTTAAAATGGAACTACGCCTTTTTAAGGCTTAAAATGGAACTACACCTTTATAAGGCTTAAAATGGAACTACGCCTTTATAAGGCTTAAAATGGAACTAGGCCTTTTTAAAGCTTAAAATGAAACTACGACTTTTTAAGGCTTAAAATGGAACTACATCTTTATAAGGCTTAAAATGGAACTACGCCTTTTTAAGGCTTAAAATGGAACTAAACCTTATAAGGCTTAAAATGGAACTAAACCTTATAAGGGTTAAAATGGAACTACGCACTTTTAAGGCTTCAAATGAAACTACGCCTTTTTAAGGCTTAAAATGGAACTACGCACTTTTAGGGAAGTGACGCACTTTTAAGGAAGGGGCCCTGCTGTTTGTAGTAAATAAATGGCACCAATTAATGTTCATCTGTATAATAAAAATAAAAAGTTTTAACGCAATCAGTTTAATTCACTTTTTTATTGAATGTTATCGAATAACACTTCTCTTGAAGAATTATACGTATAAAGATTATTCAATCTTGTCTTTAGATCAGCGCATGCGTGAGTACGTCCATATCTATGTAACATGAACGTATTACATTGCATTTCTGTAAACGTTCTTATAAAGAGTGCTCCATTTCAAAACCTTTCCACACCTTGGTATTTTCATCTAGAAGAAATACAAGTGAATAATTAGTTGATATAAACAGGCGTAGGAAGATGGGAAGCCACTGATTCGTGTGTGTGTGTGTGTGTGTGTGTGTGTGTGTGTGTGTGTGGTGTTGTGTGCGCGCAATTAAATTCTGAATCAAGGTGAATTCATTGTCCAGAAAATTTCCATAATATCAGTCGCTTCATATAATAATGCGTGTGTATGTGTGTGTGTGTGTGTGTGCGCGCGCAATTCTGAATCAAGGAGAATCCATTATCCAGAAATTTTCCATAGTATCAGTTGCTTCATATAATAATTCTTTCCTACTATACGTTCAACTCCTACTCCTTTTGTCATTTGTTTTTTATTCTACCATACATCATCTACAACATTTACTCCTATCATCAACCTTCACCGTTTGATTTCCCATGATACACACCCCATCCAAGACCCAGTACGGCAGCTGGCACAATATGGAAATTTGAACGACGCTTTAGATCCAAAAACAAACTACGAAGACAACTTTGACAAAGGATTTGAATCTAAACTTGTTCAAAAATGATTTGCGCGCCAACTTTGAATAGGGTAACCGTCAGGTTCCAAATCTAAACTTCATAACTTAAGATTTCAATGGAGTGCTCTTGAACACAGTTCAGTAAGTTATGTTGCAGAGATTCGTGTTTATATATATATATATATATATATATATATATATATATATATATATATATAGTATATATAATATATAGATATATATATATATATATATATATATATATATATATATATGTATGTATATGTATGTATGTATATGTATATATATATATATATATATAGTATATATATATATATATATATGTATGTATGTGTATACATATATTAATCATATGTATATAGCCTTCTATTTATATATGTATAATATATATGGTGCAGTATATAATATATATATAGTATATATTATATACATTTATATTTAAATATAATAATTATAAATATATTCACCCTTAGAAAAATATATAAGTATGTACAATTTATTCACCTCGTGGGGTAAAACCCTAATCTCCTACTGGTGAGATGAATTTGTTATTCGGAAGGTGTGATATTTCTCAATGCATTAGTTAACTTTTTCTGATATTTTCCAACGATAGAGAGAGAGAGAGAGAGAGAGAGAGAGAGAGAGAGAGAGAGAGAGAGAGAGAGAGAGAGAGAGAGAGAGAGAGAATACTATTCAGAAAGCAATTTGAATTTCGTTTTTCAAAATGAAAACAAACACTGCGTCCATTTTTCACGAGTGAGAGAGTAAACACTTGGTCCATCCTTATGATGAATTTTAGTCGACAAGTGATTACTAATTCATAACTTATTCTCCTTGAAGCAGACGACGTCTCATTCTGTTTGATTTCCAGAAGTACGAGCTGGAGAGCTCTTCATACGAAACGGAAACGAATACGGTACTCTGCAAACACTGCATATTGATGGCAAAGTTGATTTTTTCTAATGGAAATAACCTTCGAATTATTCAGTGTTAGTTCACAGAAGAGTAGGTTTCGAAAGCATTTAAGTACTTTATTCTCGTCGAGACGGAGTCGAAATTCAGTTATCATATTCTTCATTTGGATCACTAGCAATATTCCCATCTGGGGATCATTTTCTATTACAATCTCGGTTTTTTTCTTCTTCTTCTTCTTACTCACTCTCTGTCAATATCTTTGCATGCGATGCAACCCTTGTTAATATATTAAAAATTTTCGCAGTTACGTTAATAAGTTTCTTTACTTATAATCCTAATTGAAGAGATAAAGTTATGTACATTTGTTCGCGGAAAAGTGAGTAAACAAAGCAAAACGAGAAAATACAAGAAAAACTCTTGGAAATTTTTCTTTTGCCTTCTCTCCTCAGGATTTTCTGAAACTGGCATCGATGCGAAAAACTTCATTTTCATACTCATAGACTGAACAACTACAAAAAGCTGAAACCATATTGTGATTTCAGTCACAGAAAAAAATGGCTTCCGCAGGCTTTATGTTTCATATCAGTTCTTGCCCCGTGTTATGTTAAACTGGTGTTACGATACCAATGGTTAAATAAGGCAAATATACAAAATGAAACTGTATGACTCCACAAGGTCATTTTTAACCCCGCTGATCGAGCTGAAGTTTTCCTCTCATATGTGACCTCAGTTTATCAAGCTGAATTTATTCTCCAAGCGAAATCATCATTAGGTGACATGTGATATCATGCTTGGCAGATAACAAGTCGAGGCATAAGTAGGATTAATATTAATATTTTTCTATGGCCACCTAATTTTCAGGAAGCGTCCGATGCTTTCTTTTTAAAGTCAGGTCACGTTTTAATCACTCACCACCAATTCGCATGTTGACCCAATGATGCAATTGCTCTCTATTCGCCACCAATGATTAAATGTACTTTTCATTTGTTTATGTAGTTTCTGACGGAGGCAGTTAGGAAAGGTATTGATTGCATCCTCCTCGGTAAAATCTTGATAGAATACGATTTAACAAATAATACAGTACCACTGCCATTACTGTTGTATAAACACACGCCTATATAAAATTATTAATATATATATAATATATATATATGGTATTATATATATATATATATATATATATTAATGATATATATATAAACACAACACCACCACACACACACACACACACAAACATATATTATATATATAATATATATATATATATATAGTATATATATATATTATATATAGTATATATATACTATATATATATATATATTATACTATATATATATATATATATAATTATACCACACCCACACACACACATATATATGTGTGTTAGTGTGTGTGGCGTGTGTGTGTATGTGTGTAAGTATACATATTGTTGGGAAAAAGCTATTTTTATGAAGACATACATTATTCGTCCCTTCAAAATTGCTTTTTTCCTTTGTCAAAAAAGGAACATTGATTTATAAAATGTTGGTCGGTACCTCATCTTACCCGGCATTTTTTACCCTCGTTGCTCTTCGATGGATAAAAAAAAAATCTATTCCTGTGAATTTCATACAAAAATAGAAAAAGAGTGTGCCATTCTTAAAGCGAGTAAAAAAAAAAAAAAAAAAAAAAAAAAAATGCGCCTCTATATTTGGAAAGGGATATTACCCTGGAATTTATTTTGTTTAATCTTTGCTTCGGGCGCTAGGCGTATGGCTCTTTCTGACCTGCCATTTTCAGCGAAATGGAGAAATACTGTTTTGGGGGAATATTTGCGCTTCTTTCCCAATTTCTGTGCTACGTGTGATGACCCTCTGCATCAGTCCCATCGTTATTAAATAAATGCATGTTGAAATTATATGAGTTAGTACTGATTACAGGTTTTGAGTATATACTCTTTTGACATACTTTGATGTCGCAAAATATGTCTATGCTAAATTATTACCGAAAATGTCTTCAAATGAATTGCTTTAGTACTGATCACGAGTTTTAAGTAATTAAGAACTCTTTTGCGATACTTTAATGTCCCATAATGTGTCTATGCTAAATTATAACCGAGTACTAATTACGAGTTTTAAGCAAGTAAGAGCTCTGTCGCGTAAAGCGTCTATGCAATATTATCACAGGAAATGCTCTTTCAAATAAGCTGACAAAGCGATGGTTGAAACATTTAAGTAACAATTCTTGAGAAACTTCAAAGTGGCATGTTGTGAATATGTTGACTTATAAATAAGGTGTATATTTTTCTGTATCCGTGACATTTTCTATTGATACCGTGACCAATCTTCTATGCATATACATCATATGAAATAGCTGTAGATGTAATGATGTATCAGTAGCCGTCTCAAACGAAAGAATCCTCTCAGATCCGATAGAACGATTCAGCCTCTAAGTGTTGTTAATACGTATTTTCCTGCTGCTCAATAATGTCAAGGGTAATAGTAGGCGAAATTCAACCACAGTTTGCTCCTAAGATCCAGTGTGTCTAATTTAAAAAAAATAACTATACTCTGTTTTTTTCCATCTGTCCATCCGCCTGTGGTGTTTTTGTATGGTAACACTGCGTCCCGGGCTTTCGATAGTTACATTTAGCTTACATTTAACAATAATAACAATATCCTATTTCGAATATTAACGGTGTAATTCGGATACAGTAAATTATTAAAACACTTTTCAGTTGCAAATGTACACCCATTTATCCTGTTATTTACCTAAAACTTACACATAGCGTAAATATCTAAAGCCCGGGACGCAGTGTTACCATACAAAAATACCACAGGCGGATGGACAGATGGGAAAAAACAGAGTATAGATAAATAACGAATCCATACAGCCGCGTTTTATTTAATTAAAATACGATCCAAAGAATCTGGAATGGACAAAAAAAAAAAAATGATCGAGTATTTCGAATTGTCCCACAATTACGGTCAGACTTAATAACTATTTAATTACTAATAACGAAAAAAAAGGACTCGATCATCTCCCTTTACAAGCGTCATAAAAAGGAAGAATCCTCTCGATTCAATCAATATCACATTAAACCAGGGACGTAAAAGAGAGAGAGCCTTTAATTAAAAACAAAATTCGGACGCGTTTACAAACGAACAGAGAGCCATTGCTCTCCGCAACAAACTTGCCTGCGTCTCTATACCAATCTAACTTCGGTAAGCGACGAAAGTTGCCACACGAATATCAATTTCACTTGATAGTATTCCGTCTTCCTTGGAAAGTTCACCTGATTGTTCGCTCTGGAAGATTTGTTTACGCATATATATATATATATATATATATATATATATATATATATATATATATATATATATATATATATATATATATATATATATATATATATATATATATGTATATAATACACATGTATAATATATACATACACACACACACACACACATATATATATATATATATATATATATATATATATATAATAGATATATATATATATATAGATATACATACATTTACATATATATAGTTGTAATTAACACAATCCAGTGTGGAACAGAAATACATTTCTGATATTTGAACGTATAAAAATCGTAATGTCGAACCGACTGATGAAATAATGATCACTTAACATACTATATATCCGAGTAGCTCATTTTTACATGATTCATAATGATCTTCTGACCATATTGCAAGCATTCTAAAACATAAAATATCAAATATCATTTAATTTATCGACAACACTAGGCGCAAACACAGATAATACTTGAGCATAGAGGATGAAAGTTCGACCATCAAAAAAAAAAGAAAAAAAAAACACATTAAATATGACATTTCTTATCACGCGAATATCTACGGAAATTTCATCTTTAACCTGTTACGACTCGATCTAGTAACATTACATTAAAATTAAAGTCAGTTTTACCACGGCCTCTCGTTCAGTTAGTGAAACACTGAAAATAAACACATCAATTAACAATTTACGCGCAGACTTTTTCACCCCTTTTTCTTAACTTTCGAATATTTATCATTGGGGCTCATGGCAATAATGAATTTTCTTCTACTACAGTCCCATGAGAATAAAATATGAAATTTTTACAGAGTAACCTTTGACGGACATGTACACCAGTCGATACGGCATTACGCTGCTTATACTACATTAAGATGTCAATCATTTCTGTTTGCAGAAACATGATTCTTTCTGCATATTTCCTTCGAGAGTTCTCTAAGTGTCCGTAGTGTTCATATTTCCGCTAATTCAAAATTTGTTTACTTTTTGGACATAATTTATTACCTATCTTTACTTATCATGGATTTTAATTGTGGAACACCAATATACCCACAACACCACAGAAATATTCTCTCTCTCTCTCTGTCTTCTCTCTCTCTCTCTCTCTCTCTCTCTCTCTCTCTCTCTCCTGGAAGACTTAATATACACAGTCCTACAATTTCACGCATGGTCATTCTCTTGTGTAAGTGAATTTGTACTTTACAGGAAGCCTATTGCTGCTCAAGTATTCGCTTTCTTAGGCAACTATAAATATCATATTTAGTTTTAAATTTTAGATGTGCTCCAAAGTTTAATACAGCGACAAACTCATGATTTTAAAAATATCCTTTATTACAGTATTTCACCACACCAATTCAGTTCTTTCTATCCTTACTCCTAGCAATTAAACACAAAATTAAATGCATATGTTCTCATTTTTATCACCAACTGTGAGAGAAAAGAAAGTTTATTGTTTTTATTTGCATCTTAAAGAGAAACATTTAAAGAGAAACGTTCTTGAAACGTTTGTACGAAAATAACATAATATAAACACTGCATCATCAGTACTCGAAATGCTTCTCGTCTTGATATCACGTCACCATCACCTGACATTCCCTTACTCCGTCTGTCATCTTGGTTCCAGAAACCGTCAGGGATTGAACGGTCCCCCTGGAAATCATTTTGGTATAAAGAGACTGACTGACTTCTGACGCCTTCCCTCGTCTACCCCCGGCTGGAGACTCTTCGTCTTAACACTTCCAGCTTGAAGAACGAAATGATCAGACTTGATAATGAATCATACTGGAAATATTCGAGAGCATCTTATGCAGCAGATGATTTAATCATAAAATAAAGCAGATGATTTAATCATAAAATAAAATTTTCTTGTACGCGAAATAATCGATAAACATAAATCATTTAAGGAATAATGACTACTTACATTTATGCAGTAGATGACAAAAATAATAAATTTAATTTTTTTTTTCACGTGCAATAATCACAAAGCGCGAATAGTTCAAGGAATAGTAACTATTGATATTTATGCATCTGTGTAAAGTTAACATATAATAATAAAAAAGAGTAAACATCACAAAACTAATAATGGGAACTAAGCCTTCCATTCCTCTGAAGGCTTTTGAAGCATTCAGGTTTTATGGATTTTGGGGGAAAAAACAAGATTTTTCTACCCCACCAGATTTGACTTCGGAAAAAAAAAAAGTTTTCTCTTGTAAGATTTTTTGAAAGGAAAAAATCTACAGGAATGGTTTGACATGAGTCCTCCTTTTTTCCAACACGCATGCAACCGAATTGTTTTAGAAACTGAAGTACCAGTCTTTCCAATTCTAGTTTATTTCAGGTCCTTCATTTTTCTGTACACATTTTCAATATGATTTCACCACTACCTATTCAAAATTTCAATTTTGAAATTGTCAAATCTTATTTACTTATAAAGTTGAATTGAGTCTTTTGTGTATATCAAGTATTTAAGTCGGGGCATTAATAATATGCCATATTTATCGACTTTCTCTACTTCTCTTTTAACTTTGCTCAAGAATGTTACTGGACCCACCCTTTTACGAGGTCACAATATTTTTCAAGTATTTTTTTTTCTATTCGAAGACTAAAAAAAAAAAAAGTTACCTAAATCTGGTATTAGACTTGCTTTACAGTAGTTATTTTCTGAAGAACTACATATTATAACGAACAAAACCCAACATGTGTAAATATCTTTTCACACCAACAAACACTGAATATGTTTGCATTATATTATGGAAGTCAATACAATGAGTAATAGTGTGTGAGTCGGAGAAAACCTTTTAGAAAGCATCCGTGCAAATGTTGCCGGAATTTCAGTTATAATAATTCAACAATGTGACATGAATCCTGCCTAACAAAATTTTTATATTAAACTTGGAACGTTTCCTAGAAAGCAAGATTAGGCTTTTACTTTTCCAAGAACACGAGTATCTTTACTCAAGATAAAATGCGATTTCATCTGAACCTTTATATATTTCGATGGGGGGGGGGGGGGATTTAAACACGAGTATCTTTACTCACGATTAAATGCGATTTCATCTGATTCTTTATATATTTATTTAATTAACACAAAGAATAACAGAGACTCTCAAAATAAAAAATAAAAGAGGGGGTGGGGAAATATAAATACGAGTATCTTTACTCACGATTAAATGCGATTCCACCTGAGCCATTATATATTTAGATAATAAACACAATTAAAGAAAAACGGAGAATAAAATAAAAAGGGGGGTGGGGAGGGAAAGAATATAAACAACTTTCTGAACAGATCCAGTTGCTGAAAGAAAGGAAAAATCACCCACTTCTGTCACATCGGAGGAATGACGTCATCAGGGTGGGTAACGAGGGAACCGCGAGGCTTTTTTTTTTTCGTTTTTTTTAAGCCCTGCGTAGCCCGAAGGGCCAAAGTCAGGTCTGAATTACCCCATTTATGGGACATTTCACGCGTCGTCGTCTTCTTCAACGCTGCAGGACAAGGAGAGTAAAAACAGCCCGCAGACGACCACTTGCTTGCTCGCAAATGACCTGCAGGCTATGGGGGGGAATGGTAAGGGGGGGGGGGGGGGGAGGGATGGGGGTTACGAGGTACTTGTTTAGACGTGAGAATTTTAGCGTTTCAGGGTAGTATCAGCAAGATGGCAGCAGTGGCCTCATTCTACTCATTCTAAGCAAGTATATTTAAGGTTGAATTAATGAGTATAAAAAAAGTATCATATATATATACACATACATATATATATATATATATATATATATATATATATATATATATATATATATATATATATATATATATATATATATATACATACATATATTAACACACACGACAGAAAGCGACGCACTCCGAATACATCACTGCTACTTCACGCGGGAGCAAACTTGCATACGGAAAAGCTAAACGCCAGGCTCACGGACGATATAAGTGTCCCATTATACTTCCCCCGCTTGAATTCCAACGTCTTAACGGCGACGAAGCTCTCGGGGGGAGATTTCCGTACATTATATAATAAGAAATACTTGTCGTGAATAATGGCGTCCGCCTCTGAAATAAAGCCGTCGGTGGGATGGATATAATATAAGAGAGGGATATGTCGGTGGTTACTTTGCATACAAAGTAGGCCTGGGCATATAAAGAAATGAGAGAGAGAGAGAGAGAGAGAGAGAGAGAGAGAGAGAGAGAGAGAGAGAGAGAGTATATATATATATATATATATATATATATATATATATATATATATATATATACTGATATATATATATATATATATATATACATATATATATATATATATATAGAGAGAGAGAGAGAGAGAGAGAGAGAGAGAGAGAGAGAGATGTCGGTGGTTACTTTCCATACAAATGTAGGCTCCTGGGCATATAAAGAAAACGACAGAGAGAGAGAGAGAGAGAGACAGAGAGAGAGAATGAGAGAGAGTAGAGGTAGAGAGAAGAGCGAGAGTATATTAGAAATTGAGAGTGTACATATAATACTTTGAGAAATCAAGACTAATGCAAGGCAGTTTTGTATATAAGGTATGTATGACTGGGGTAAAGAAAATGTCGGTGAAGAGAGAGATAATTCTGCGTAGAGAGAGAGAGAGAGAGAGAGAGAGAGAGATGAGAAATTTACATTAAGAGGGAAAAAGGCTGAAACAACATGAAATGGATAAAGAAAGAAAGATGAAGTACAAATGAAGAGTAGTAAACCAAAAATGAGACGAAAAGGGGAAAACAAAATTTCACAAACACACGCAATGAATGATAAACAAGAACCATTTAAGGTAAAGCGAAAAACACGTACCTTTACATACAAACAAAAGCTTTCAATCAAAAGAAAACAGAAATGCACAAACACGTACAAACAAACCGCGATGTATACACAACTCCAAAGACTTGAAAATGCTGTGAAAGCCAAACACAGCCAGAGCAGAAGAAAGAAATTGGCTTCAAAAATTGGCCCATTCCATAGTCGTCCGGCAACAAAAGAGTGAAAGATACGCAACGGCGCTACTAAACTCCGATGGGGGGAAAAGTCATCTGAAATAATGCGAAAATGTTTATTCGGCGCTCAGCCGACCCGAAGTTTTCCATCGGCATTTGCGCGCGCGATCTGCAGCCAACAACAGTTCGGCCGAAGTCCACCACATACGCGTTCGATCGTACAGAAAATAGGGTCGCGTTCACCTTCTTAATTAGGTTCAGCTATATATAAAAATGTACATATATATATATATATATATATATATATATATATATATATATATATATATATACACACACATACACACACACACACTATATATATATATATATATATATATATATATATATATATATATATATATATATATATTCTGAAAAGGATATTTATTTTTATGATTAATTGATTGATCGATTTATATGTGATATATGTTTATATATACATATACTATATATATATATATATATATATATATATATATTATATATATAAACATATATAAATCGATCAATCAATCAATCAATAAAAAATAAATAAATAACCTTTTCAGAATACTTCAAAACTCACCTTAGCTTCATTTTAACACCTCGGGTAAATCACTCACTCCTATGTTATTAAGGTTTTCAAAGAAAAAGTATTATTTTGCAATGGAAAGGGGTCAATGCAGTACCTGATTTACTGAAAATTCATAATCTCTGCTTGTACTTATACCAATTGTTTTGTTATTTAGCCACTCCTCCCTTTTCTTGCAGTACCCAATTCTCTGGCCTAATTAGTCTTCCTCTAAATATAAACGTTTACACAGAAATTAAAGGGAATTTTACGTAAACCGTATATTGGAAACGTATATGAACTCATAAAATAATCTACATCATTAATTACAAAATAAAACATATATCATTAAATTACAACATTAAAGTTAACTCATCAAATAATCCATATCGTTAATTACAAAACAAAAATATAATTAAATGACAACATTAAAATAAATCCTTAAATCTCATGGTTCCGTGTTGTATACCAAGTAGTTCTTTTATTGCATCTCATGGATTTACGTGTAAGGTTTATAACGTCGCAAAACCTTGAACATAAATCAATACCAATATGAGTGTGATTCAAGGACATAAC
>NC_061110.1:94364839-94397339 GCF_015104395.2 Macrobrachium nipponense | reverse complement strand
AACTGGAAATAACAAGGATGGCACGAACAGAATTATATAACCATATTCAGAATAATGTATCACATGAATTTACGGCAACGAAATCGGTTAATAATGAGGTCACAAAGATGGAGAAAATGCCAGAAAATTGTAGTTAGTCGTTAGATTTTTCCTGACAATTTCATGACTAGTATATGTTAATGCCTTACTGTCAACGATAACGAGAATATTATCGCCAAATTCAAAAATACCACCTTCCAAACTTGAAGGAGCTTCGAAATTTCGAATAAAGATAATGATAATAAACAATAATATTGAATCCAGAGCGTTTCTGTCATAAAGAAAACGACTAAATTTTATGCATAAGAAAAGGCACATACGATTTTTCTTCCATTTATAATATAATTATAGCTCTTAATCAATTTCACCCTCTAAGTCTTAACAGTATTTCGAGAGCGCGAACCAACACAAATATTCACTACCAATCCCATTAAAACCTTTTCCCAAATAGCCACATTTATTCCTAATATAAGGTCCACCTCATGATAGCTGACAAATCATCGAAATGCAATTTCTGAAATTTTCCAGCGAAAATATTTCACTTATTTTTCTATTAGCCAAAATGACTTTCTATTTCTGAACCAAGACCATGTACATTTTTAAAAAACGTAATCGTTCATTCGGATCGTTCATTCGGATCACGGTCTACAATTCTACACATAATTTATAACGTCCGTTCGATACGTTCCTTCAAGGAATCGACCGATTCCCGTAGCTCAAAATGAACTCGAAGCAGATGAGTCTTTCTGTTTCAAAAGACATATATATATATTTTTTAATCTCTCACTCAGTATATATATATATATATATATATATATATATATATATATATATATATATATATATATATATATATATTTTTTGTCTGGTTTTTATACTCACCTACCGAGAGGCATTAAATTTATCTTCTCGTCTTTTCTACTGTTTTTCTCATCTTTACCTTTACGGAACTAAAAAAGAATTAACTGATCGTTCTTGATTGTATCTCTTCTTTATGAAAAATCTTTGGAAAACTTCCTTTGCTCCCTTTATGTTTTCCAATACCCATTATAATTCAATAAGGGGCCGTCAACATTTTTCTTGATATTAATTTATTCTTAAAAGATGGGGCCGTCAACATTTCTCATAACGCGTGAATTTTTTCTTTCATCTCAAAAAAAAAAGAAAAGAATGTACACTGCTAAATATATGAATTGACTAAATGCTGGAAGTCTCCACGCCAACAAAATACGATTCGACTTGCATACAATCCTTCCTTTACCCTCAAATCTGGATGCAATAAAAAGAAAAGAAGCTTACATCAGTAATATTCTGTCATATGTTATATTGCATCATCAGCAAAAGGTGAGGTTCAACAATACCAGCACGTGGATTTTGACCGGGAGTCGATTAGTTGAAACTGTTCGCAGTCAGAATAATCTAGAAATGATCTCGGTCTATGCACCAGCCGTTTTACGGCTTCGTTAAAGCCAGCAAGCAGTCCTGAGCATTAATATTCACACAAATTCGACGCCGTGAATCATTTTCTGATAATACCCGTGATGAACTTCCCGACGGATGCCGAGCGTCAAACGATGCACAAATAAAATTCTTGGCGTTGGTTACCGTAAGGTATTAATATTAAAACCATATTAGGAGGCCACACCAACAACAACGCACACCTCTCCGCTCGAAAAATAAATCGAAACAATTGAGGACGATATTTACGGAATTAATGTGTAAGTGTAGAAAGTCTTCTCTAGTAAAGCCATTCACAAGTGGAGATCAGTATCTCACTTAAACAATTTGGCTTCAATTATCTTGCAGTTGCCTTAATGGTTAACATTAGGTTGTGGGGAGGGGGAAGCAGGGGTGTTTTGCAGCATGTAATTATCTTTGCCTGCTAACGACTTCTAAATATACAAACATATATGCATTTATGCATGTGTGTATGTATAATGGATCGGATACATAATATATATATGTATATAATATAATATAAATAATATTATATATATATATAATATATATATATAAAACGATCCACTATACTTTGAGAATAATTTCTACCAAACTGGGATTAAAAATAGGTGCATACACCACAGCCAAGATTCGCTCCTAGACCATATCTTCAAACAGTGAGTTATTTTCGTCCAGGTTTCCAATACTTTGAAGAAAATGAGCGTTCGGATTTTCAAACACTACCAAGACTGATAAACAAATACGCAAAACCTACTTGAAGGGGGTATTGTTGATGGGGAACTATTTCTAAGCACTCCTTGATTATTTTATCCGTTCCCTTCTGCGAGAACGCTCATCGCCTGTTTCATTTAACTGGTAAAAAAAACACGATATAGAAGCTTAGTGTACCACTGCGTGCGATTTAGCAGAACTTTCTATTCCACGAGAGACTATCCCGTCTCTTTTAGGCCAAAGTAGAAAATGGATTTCCCCTCGAACTTCATTGGCCTGAATCAAAAATAGCTTTTGGAAAAGGAACAGTTTCTTTCTCTCTCGAGTGAATTATGCACTGATGAGGAAGTTCTTTTCTTCCTCCACGTTAAAAGTATTCGAATGGAATTTTAAGATTAGACTTGAAGTTGTGTGTTTCAGGTCAGAAGGATTAAATTCTAGCTAGACGACTGGTGCTGCTCAGTAAGAGAAAGTGACGCAACACTCACTGTTTTTTCTTTCCCCTTCTGACCAAATCTTTTTATTTATTTTAAAAAGTTTTTACCAAATAAATTTACAAAAGATTACACCAAATCTCGAACCGCATACATTTATATCTAGAAAACATTGCTTTCAGAAAATACACTGCTTTCAATCTTACAAAAATTCTTTTTTAAATACTTCACAAACTTTTCTTTTAAATGTTTTTTATTTATTTTATTTGGTTCTTTGCACCCTCCTCCTCATCATCCACTATGCCACCCCAACCCCCTCTTAACCACTCCTCCCCAGTTTATTTAATTCTAACTGGATCGCGTTTTTTTTTTTTTTTTTTTTTTTTTACCGAGCACTAAACGAATTTGGAAATTAGAAAAGTTATGGACGAGGCAATAAACCAAATTCGACGTTAATGGCTGTGAAAGCAGTAACAGTAACTGATTTTTTTTTTCTGAAACATCAGTTTAGAGTTATGTACATGTCATGCAATATAAAAATCAAATTTTAATGTTTCATGATATAAACAAATGTAATCTTATTTATACTTCGAAATTATACATTTAGACGAGAAGAAAAACAATTAACTAATAAACTTTAAAAACATCAATTTGATTGGTATTTTGATACATTTTACGAAGTAACATTAACAAAAATGAAGATGGAAATGAAAATCTCAAAATATATTGGACCTTCATAAACCTTCCTACTGCAAAATCTGAAAGACTTTTCACTAAACGATAATATCTGCGACACAACAGCTAAGCCATGACTTTATAACTAGAAATTCAGTATTCCATGCGATATGAAAAGCTGTAACACACAGGCCTAAAAACTATACAAAAAGCGATCCTGCAGACCAACATTTTTCCAAGCGATAAGACAGGAAATTAATGGACGTGCAGAAAGAGGGCAGACTGCAGTCTCGTTTTTATAGCGTTTCAAGTCCCATGTATTACATTTCAGTTTCTATGTAATACCCAGTTTATCATTGTAATTCATCGTTAAACTACTGCGTCGCAAATATTATGTTATTCAATGAGAAAAGCGTAATCTCTGATACTTGGTCGAGAACCGCTTCATGGGAACTCGTCACACCAAACTATAGTAGATTCACATCAACCGTGTATTTGATGTCTAGGCCAGTCCCTTACGACGCTCCTGATTGGCTGTTCATAAGCCAATCACATATCTGGAAACTCTCAGTCTCTCTCGAGAGTTCACATGGGTATGATCTGTGTTCCACCTCTCCTGAGGAATACGTCCTTCAGGGGAGGTGGAACATACATACTGCCTATGTGAACTCTCGAGAGAGACTGAGAGTTCCCACCCCTGTGATTGGCTTATCGACAGCCAATCAGGAGCGTCGTAAGGGACTGGCCTAGACATCAAATGCACGGTTGATGTGAATTTACTATAGTTCTTAGAGCGTCTTACCCCGTCCTAAAAAAATTGTAAAACGGGTTTGGGTCCGGGTAGAACGTGTAAAAATAGGCCACAATGACCCGTTTTACCCCGAACACAAGCCATTTTACGATTTTTTTTTAGGACGGGGTAAGACGTTCTAGGAACTAGTTTGATGTGACGCGGACTGTACTGACAATAGACGCCCCACCGCACCACATCGTAACACGCCCCAAATAGGATCGAAGTACGGGAAGTACGGGAGTTCCGTTCGTAGCACGTCCTTCTCGTTTTCAGTACGTTGTCACTCCGTCTAATTACAGGACGGGATGGACGGCAAAAAATCTTGACCAGGCTCAAAGTTCTGGAGCACCCTTCCCGTCCTGGCCCATCCATGAAGTTCGTAAACAGGTCGTAAAAGGTTGCTACAACGTCCACTCCGTTCGAACACAGTTTGAGTTCGTTTGGCAACAATGTTCGGTACGTAGTGAGAACGAGCTCGGTGTGACGGGGATATAAACAGACACAAAAACTGTCATTAACACTTACCATAAAACTGTTCAGTTTCTATAGAAAATTGAATCTCTATCTGTAAGTCAAAACTCAGTGACAGAGTGTCGTGTAGACAAAGAGAGGTTGCCATTAACACTTACCGTGAAGCTTTAATCTTGATTCGAGCAGATGAAAGCCGCGTCGAAAATAACAGTCTACACTGACACCATTAAAGTAAAGTCAACCCATTAAATGTGGAAGACTCTTCTTGACATTATATTCGCCCATGCTTTTCATCCTCTAAACTCTACAGCCTTGACTCCAAACACAAGCATAAGCATGAGCTTTATTACCTTAAATTACGTCATTTGCCAGTAAGATGCGGAAGCAATTGCTAGTGTTGCAAGTGACAGGCGCCTGGGCATTGCTTGTTCACTACATGAATTACCGCAATGTTGCATGTCCATTGAGTCATCACAATAACAGAACTATATAACATTTTCTAGACCAAGAGCAACTCTTTGTGTATAAGATGTATTAATCAAAACTTAACCAATAAAAAAAGAAAGAAAAAAAACGGGAAAGATATATAACGATGCTAGACAAAATAAGTTATGTTCAGTGTAAAACAAAAACAAAAAATGGTGGTTAACGACATTGCTTTTAATTTAATATCTGTTCTTGAGGAACTTCGAAATGCCGCAGACAGGCCCTATATTACGACTCAGGATCCCTCATGATTTTACCAGTACGAAAGTCAGAGAGAGAGAGAGAGAGAGAGAGAGAGAGAGAGAGAGAGAGAGAGAGAGAGAGAGAGAATCTTTTTCTAGCAGTCTTTACCAACATACTGGTACCCTCAGGACGGAATAATACATTGGTGATGGTGAAAAATACACTGACCTGACCACTATGAGGACAGTAAATCTTAATTTGCGCAGTTCGTGAATTTCATTAATTTCATACGCGACCATATTTTCCCCGTCAAGTGCAACGGGGGAGCACTAACCCTTGATAAATAGTCCCCCTGGTGCGAGAATAATATTGAATTATCATACCATCGGCTATAACTTTGGGAAACGTAGCTAGAACACTCCTTTTCTTATAAATAGAAACTTCATAATTATAAATAAACAAGCAGTTTTGTCATGAAAATTGCCGTCGTATTTTATACATACGTATCCGAGATGATTGAAAGTATCTCTGAACAACGCTATTAATCTTCTCGAAATATAAATAAAAAAGTTTCTTAGAAAGATTGATATCATTATAAAGAAAGCCTCCATATCCAGGATAATAGCAACACGTAACTGTTCCTCTTCATAAATAATCTACAATACCTGTTAAATAAATAGGATAACTTATCTCTATTCCGCATAGTATTACACCCACATTTCCATCCACATTCAAGAATAATGTATCTTCTGATTATGTGTATGATTTTTTTTCTGTAATGAAGTTTTTGGCAACATACGTCTTACGCTGACACAACATAAGTTTTTCATTGTATCGAATACTTTGATAATACCTATCTTATTTTGTCACGTGATACCTATTTTCAGTTAATTGGAGCATATCGTAAACTGTAATGACATGCTTCGACGATGATCATGTACGAATAATATGGCAGTGTTAGGAACACTTCAAATCAACCTGCTTATTTGGTCAAAAAACACTCAAACATCTCCATAGTAATTCCATGAAATGTGCAACAACTCGGCCACATAGTAATTTAGACTATGACTTTCCACTTTACATAATTCAATGATAGGCTACTTAAGCATAGCATATTAACTTCGAGACATGTTTCATGATTCAAGTAATTATTAAGGTATATAAATATCACGTCTTAAGATTTTCAAGTTATCTAACTAAGAAGCCTACTGACACCTCACTGAAGCCACCCCACCCCCTCCCAACCCAACCAAAATCGGAGGATATAAAAACGCTCTCTTTGAGTCCACTATAGACTCAGTAATTCAATCATAACAAAATATGTCTGTATCACTAATCATTATATAATAGTGTATCACTAATCATTATATATATCTATGTTAACATTAAATTTTTTCCAACAAGTGTTCCATATTAATATGTGGATAACAAGAGTAAATCGCATGAATACATACATACACACACACAAATAGATGCACACACATACATACATACATATACACACACACACACACACACATATATATATATATATATATATATATATATATATATATATATATATATATAAATTAAGCTTCAAAAACATACCAACATAACACACACCTTTCATAAACAAATTTTCACACGAAAACATTTTTATTTTTAACCATATCTAAAAATACATCTTTCAAAACGGTACACCTCTGCGATTTTAGCTGAATTTCCTGTCGAGGTCATTAACTTCTCTCTCGACAATGGAAGGGAAGCAGTAATGCAGTACATACTACATATCCACTTCGAACGCCAGTGCAGGTTAAGTCCACATTGTTATGGCATTATCCAAAACGTACCTCTGGGGTTTAATTAGCTTGGCTACCTGCAGTTTTCAGGTAATAATTGTTATTGTCCACTTGTTGTCACATAATAATTTATTCAACAGCATACATAAAAACATAATAAGTACTCACCAACAGTATCCATGCTAGCCGCATGATATAACACACTTAAACTGTTATTATTAATGATATATCGGAATTAACTGCATATGAAATGTGGGAAAATTCATAACAGATGTGGGGATGCACAAGTGGGAGAGCTAAAATAACCTTTATTATGAAGTACTGCATAAAAACGAGAGAGAGAGAGAGAGAGAGGAGAGATGACTGAGAGAGACGAGATGAGAGAGAGAGAGAGAGAGATAGAGAGAAGAGAGAGAGAAAGAGAAGAGACGAAGCCGAGAGAGAGAGAGAGAGAGAGCACAGTAACAAAACTGGGAAGAAAATAATTGACCAGCAATGAAACCTGTTAAAAAAAAATTACATATATTGTCTCAGTACCCAGTGAGGAGGAAATTTTATTCCCCTACTCCTGTAGGATCTGTGATCTTACCAACAGATTTTTTGGCTAATGGAAAGTGCTTATTTTTTGCTTCGTTGTGATCCATTTAAGACAAACAAACAAAAACACGTTAATTTCAACCTTTGATTACTATTATTTACCAGACAATGTTTGAACAACTTTATCATTAAATGGCTACAGCTTAGACATTCCTTGAAGTGATCAAAAATTGTTGGTGAATGAAATGTTTAGTGCTATTATCAAATTATTTCATGCTCCAAAACCTGTGCAAGTAAGTATGGATTGTAAACACTATCATCAAAATATCATCTAGCGCACACAACAACAAATAAGCAATGCAACTGAGGAAGATTTGCATATTCTCATCAAAACTCGTGTGAGTCACACACAAAATTATAATAATAATCGTCACTCGAAAAACGTTTTACTTACCTAAACAAAATCATTTAAAGCATGCAGTTATATAAACTTGGAATTACTGCATTTTAATCACCTTCAAACAAACAAAATACATCTAAATTAAATTACCAAGTTCGTGATTAGATCTCTTCTTCAATTTTACATGAAAAAAGTACTTATTTAAATATTTTTTCCCCAACAGATATTTAACACTGACTGACTTTAATATTAAACCTGCGTAAGCAGTCCACCTTACCTCAAACAATACCTCAGAGTGTAAACATTAAATACTTAATGAGAGGTTTAATCAAAGGGAATTTAAAATCAGCGAGTGTTGGTTAAATTAGGTGTATTTATCTATAAGTCTAATTAACAGATCCTTAATTAAATATCGACAACACATGCTGTGTGTCCGATCGTGACACCAAGTTAATTAGTAAAGAAAAGAGAAAGTTGTTACTTTCATTGTCGTTAAGGTGGAAGTCTTCCATTTCTAAAGTGATGTTATTTTTTTTAATTAATTTTTTTAGACGATAGCATTCCCACCATCATCAGAAATATTTGTGATATATTTCCGATGCTTAATCCTAATTAAATCTCCTCTCAGACCCTACAATAATGAACAACTCCAAAAGTTCTTTTCATTTTTTAATTACTAAATAGATTTAGGCAGTTTTCATTACAGGTCATTTAACCAATTTATACGAAGATATGAATTATAAAACTAAAGTCTTGTTTACTGTAACTGATAAAATCGTGTTCTTAACCTCAATTTCTCTCTTCGGGTTGCAAAATAATTTTATTTCTTTCTCGTTTTGCTTTCACGTCAATTTGTTCGTGTTTTTTTTTTTTGGTGGGGGGGGGGGGGTGGGGGGGGGGTAATTATTTTTCATGGCCGGTGTTATTATGGCCACCACCAATCTACTCTAGGTAATCTATCGTTATTACACCACCCATCAGATATAATTACACCAGTTTGTCCTCTAATAATGTCACTGATCATTAATAAGGATCTCGCAGTAATTACTCTAATGAGACCAGCAATTATCTTTGCGAAAGTAATCGCCGGCATAAATTGGATCGCAAAATTGAAAGTGATGTATGAATTCCTTGGCCATAAGGAATTTCCGAAGAGAATACGGAATTCTAAGTTCAGGCTTATAAAATGAAATTAGCAAAAAATGAAAATAAAAAAATAAAGACAAACTGAAATAAGGAACAAAACCTAATGATTCTGACTTGAAAGTGAACTATTTTACTTTCATTATAATGCGTTCTTGGTTTACATCTCATTGCTAATCATTTCGCATCTACATACTTCGGGTAAAGAGATTTAGTAAAACACATTTACGACAAAATCGGACAGACCAATGTCCGATGATATACACAAATAAACAAGGAGGTTACAGATTAAGAAGAGTTACTGGAATGCGAATGAATGTCTGGTGTCAACACGTGAGTGAAAGTACAATCACAAACAAATGCAACCAAAATACTACGGTGTTCGTGGACGAAGTCGTACTAAGTGGGTCCTAAGGAACAACAAAATACAACTCTACAAGAGAATGTGTACCATATAAAGTGAATATGTCGTGATTTGCATTTCATGAGTGTTGCCAAATCAGAAATAAAAAAAAAGAGGATAGTGTTGCCAACTTGAAGGTCAAGAAAAAAAAATTTGTCGAGGGGGATTTTTTTTTTTTTTTTTTTTTTTTTTTAACAACGCCTAAGATAGGGAGGGAAATATACACTTTTATCTCGTGTAGTGCGAAACTCGCATAAACTACTGAGATATAAAGTGCTTTTTCCTCTCAGTCTCATGTTCAGAAGCTGCGAAAAGAATAAAGAAGCGCTAGACACGCACGGGCGGAACACACACAAAAACAAACACACGCACTCACGCGCACACAAGACAGGACAGAAAACCGACAAACACAAAAGCGACAGACACACACACACACAAGGCATTTGAAGATGCCGAGAATTGGAAGCGATGCTTCAAGGTAAGTGGGGTGTATGAAAGGACGAAGTCTCCTGTGTAGGGATTTCTCCGAAAGTAAATTCTCGCGGTGATGATATCTTCGAGTAGTCGTCTTGGCTGCGCTCGTTCCATTCTATAAACAGAATAAGAAGAAAGAGAGAGAGAGAGAGAAAAAAAAAGCTTTCTTTACGGATCTCTCCAATGTCTTCTCTCACTCAGTTCGTACTTTTGTGTGGAAGAGAAGCGGCAAAAAAGGATCAGAACGTAATTTGGAAATGCATCTCGACGAGTCGCGAATGGGGTGTAAGAATCAAGTAGCAATCTGGAAATGTCTTCTGATGAATGAAAAGACTTATTTTATGGGCGAATAACAATCGGGGGCGATGTCTTCGCGCAAATGTTTCGGGAATAACACACTTCCCCCCATTCCCCGCAGCCCCTACCAAAAAATACATCCTACCCCAGATCCGGCTGAATGGAACGACCGCTTCCAATGACTTGAGGTGATAGCGGTTGCATTGCCAAAAAGAAATCGGAGTAGGGATGTGGCGTTGTTATTGTTGTCGTTGTTGCTTCGTCTGTTCATCGTAGAAGAGAAAGAGAGAGAGAGAAAGAAGCGGAACAAAAGACGGGAGGGAAATAAAAGGGCGTGTTGTGAGAGTGTCGCTAGTTTGGTCGTGCCACTCGGCAAATGCAGGACGGGTGAGTAATGGCATGACGAAATTCTGACTTACTTTGCTGACTTTTTCTTTTCTGAGTGATAATTACAGTTAAAGCAGTCCAGTGAAAACTATATAGGTGTGTATGCCTCAAACCGTATACTGCACATCAATCTTCAATTTCGATGGTCAATGTTTAGAGTATAAGGCATAAATAAAACAAATACACACCATTAAGAGAATTTCTTTGTTCCTAACATTTTTTTTTAGTAATGATTACATTTAAAACAGACCAGTGAAAACTATATAGGCTTGTCTGCCTCAAACAGTATACTGCATAACAATCTTGAATTTCCACAGTCAGTATTCAGAATAATATATAAAATAAACAAACATCATTAACAGGGTTTTTTTTTTTTTTTTTTTGGTATCCCCCTCCCCACAAACTCACCACTACCCCGTCTTGCATGAGCCCAAATGAACACCTTCCCTCCCCAAGCTCTCCCTCCCCCCCATCAAATCTCTCCCCACGGTAAAAAAAAAAAAAAAAAAAAAAAGGCCGAAGATGTCTTCCCAAATGCATTCTCCGCCTAACAATCTTCGGCTCCCGTGACAGTGAACATTTCCTTGCAAAAGGGAATAAAATAAAAGTGACGGGAATAAAACTAAAAAAATATATATATAAAATGAATAAAAAAATTGCTTATATGAAGGTGTAGCTTTGGTGTAGCGGGTGTTGCAGGAAGAGTAGCAGGTTGCTTTTGCATAGACACACTTTGGGATCAACTTACCATTGCAAACATGGGACTCTGCAGCTATAGGCGTGTAATGATAAAATAAGAAAAGGTTAATCACTCGTCGAAAATGGAGACATGGAGGTGTAAAGAGAAGAGAGAACGTTTTTTTCATTAATATAACAGGTTAAACACATCTATCTTTTCTTTGTTGGGACCATTCTTCTGCTGGGGGGAGAAAACAGACAAGGGGAATTATTGACATTTATCCTTTGACAGACAAACACACTGACCCTTCCATCGGAATGATTGATTCGAGTCAAGATGGTGATTGATTCGAGTCAAGATGGTGCTCGTATTTTCATTAGATCAATATTACATTCAACTGTCACAAGTCTATCAGGCGACAGAAAGTTTATTCTTCAAAGATCACATCATACTAAAAATGCTGCTTATATATATATATATATATATATATATATATATATATATATATATATATATATAATATATATATATATATATATATATATATATACGCACACACAAGTGAAGGAATGTCTTCGAGAATTATGTTAACACATGTAAATATCAATATACACCCTTCATGACCTTCCATACTCTCAACATTACAACAGCATCATCTTCTGTGTTGTCTGCATCTGCAGATATATATATATATATATATATATATATATATATATATATATATATATATAATATATATATAGTGTATACCTTGCATATACAGTTGTTATTTCAAACGCATGATACAATAAATAGAGAAACGCCTATAAATATGCGTGGCATTTCCAATTTCCTCCAACACGACATCACGCCAAATTCGGTTGTGAAATTGCCTTTAGCCAATATGCCTCGGTTGTGGGCGACTTCCCGAAATTTCATATATGGCCCGGAGTTGAATCTTTTAAATTTACATGGCGCAAGCAAGGAAAGTATTGTGTCAATGGAACTGTTGAAAACGCGAAGTGGACGGTTGCAAATTTCTTAGTTAGTTTCCTCCAATTTTTTTTTTATTCACTTCCTGTGGGTTTTATTAAGAGAATATTTTCTCGTGGGAAGAATTCACTGAATATTTTGGAATATTTGTAAGGCAAAGAAATTGCCGTGCCTTGAATAAAAAGAAATATATGGGCTCGTTCATCTCCATACAATTCCATTATTTTAAAATCAAGACAAAAGCAATAATTTGAAATACTCTTACGCTTTTCAAAATATCTTAGCTGACATATCTATGGCAAATATCAAAAGGCACTTGACGCGATTAAATTTGTCTTTACAATGAGTGATGTTAATCAACACAAATCAATTAAACTTGAGAAACTAAAAATGGTCTATAGGTGACAAAAAATATTTTAATGCTATATTTGTTTTTTAGAAAGAACTACATCTTTCATAATTAAGTTTATCATTAATGCAAATAACTACCTGGAAATTGAAAACTACAATGCCAAATGGTCATGTATGTTTATCTTATTTACAAAGTTGTCAAAAGATGTATCACAAAAAAAAAAAAAAATTTATCTGCCTTTATTTCCCGGAATGTCGATGTAAACCATTAAACAAGATTTATCTAATAAGTGATATGATAAAACATTCCTATATATAATCATGATGTTCACTTTTATTTTGAGACAGGCAGACACATCCGAGGCAGCCCATAGCTGACTTTTGATGGTCCACCTGTTCAAAAGTTGCAGGTAGGAACCTTACCACGGGGTCCACCTGTTCAAATGTTGCAAATAGGAATGTAAAGTGCTGCTGTAAGCTTCCGCAAATGATTCTGAGAATATCTAAGCACATTCTAAGAACGACAACTAAACTTACAGCGAATGTGACATAGGCCACGAATGAGACTTCCTACTGAACGTGGTAATGTGGAACTCGACCTTTCATGGATCAGAACAGTGGAATGAGACTAATGCAGGTGCCTGATTGACAAGCGTGGGACAGACCTGTTCGTTATTTGCGACTGCCCAGGGCCTCGATTTTTCAAAGGGACGGAAAGAGAAAGACATTTTTTCCTTTACAAAGCAGCTGGCGATTTACTTCAATAGTGTGACTAGTAAATAGAGGAAATAGAAGACTTTCAACAACCTTTCATTTCAATTAAAAGTCTATGACGGATGACGGTAATGGGAATCTTTGTGTAAGCTATATGTGGAAGGTAGGTTTCACTTAGTGGTCACCATGTAAAAGTACTTCTAATAATGTCTGTCAAACAACTATCCACAGTTTTGTACATTACTCGATTTTTTTTTATTAGACTTTATTCTCTTACGGTTCTGTCATGCGCTACTCATCTGTATTATTTCTTTTGCTTTTTTTTCTTCCCTTCGTTTAATTCTTCTTTCACATATCGGATTTTAAATGCGTGGAAAAGCATCTACATAGAAAACATATATGATACTGACGAATAGAATTTTATCAGCAATGTTGGTGAGCCTAGATTCGGCATTGCCTTCATTGTGGCCTTTTGACACTCTAAGCATAGAGGTGAAAAACGAAAGCAGTCCTAATCTTCCTTTCCTTTTTCCATTCTTTGACAGCACTTTTGTGTGCTACTGTATTCTATTACGACAGCCAGATAGAAATAGTCGCCGATTTATCCTGGCAATTCATCTAATGTCTTCCGGCTTTTGCAAGGTTCGTTAAGTTTTACAAAAGTTTTGATCGAGAAAACTTTAGTTGATTTCAATCTTTGCCAAGACTTCGCTTTCACTGCGCTGGCACTTTGTGTTATTTATAAATTGAAATGCAGCATATTTTTATGGTATTAACTTCAAGTCGTTGATGAAATTTTAAAAGTAATTTTTACAACATCCTCCGGAATGCTTTCAATTCTAAATTTGCGAAGATTTTGTATAAGTCAAACTATTCTATTCACAGAAACTGTATCTAATTTAGCTTTCACGTCATTCTCACCTCCTTAATGCCCCGAATTACAAATTTACAAAGATAGTATATGTTACATTGTCTCAGTGCCTTGAATTACAAATTTAGTAAGGTAGTACGTATATACAACGACTTAATGCCTTGAATTACGAATTTACTAAGATGGTATACACAACGTCTTGACGCCTTGAATTAAGAATTTACTAAGATTGTACATACAACGTCAAGCTAGTCCTCACAGAAACTGTATAAAATTTGAATTTCAAGTAATTTCAACTTCATAGTATTTCTTTTTATTTCCAAGTGAATAAACTTATTACGTATGAGGTACATTTATGTTAATGCGCAGCACTACGTATTGACAGCAGGCCCTTTGTGTTTGTTTGTTGGCATGGTGTTTTTACGTTGCATGGAACCAGAAGTTATTCAGGTACGGGACCAACGGCTTTACTTGACTTCCGAATCACGTCGAGAGTACCCTTAGTGATGGAGATATTTCAAGAATATCTGAAGATTTTGTGGCCATTAATTCACAGCCTGTGTTTGTATGGTGCTTTTACGTTGCATGGAACCAGTGGTTATTCAGCAACGGGACCAAAGGCTTTACGTGACTTCCGAACCACGTCGAGAGTGAACTTCTATCACCAGAAATACATCTCTCACATCTCAGTGGAATGGCCGAGAATCGAACCCGCGACCACCGAGGTGGGACGCTAATACCATACCAACCACGCCGCTGAGGCGCTTTCACAGCCTGTTAAACGTAAAGGCATTTATTATTATTGTTATTTTTTTGTATAGAGATTATAGTGAATTTAGCTTTACAGTACGAGACGCCTCCATGTGACACGTGACAGCAGGTGGGAATTTTTCCTAATAAATCAAAGCACAGCGGACATTACATTAGATAATAGTTGACACGGACGGCTTAAAAAACAAAAGCATTTCATCCCGTACCTAATTAATAACGTTTCGAACGACACATCAGCCACGAGAGAGAGAGAGAGAGAGAGAGAGAGAGAGAGAGAGAGAGAGAGAGAGAGAGAGAGAGCGCCAGCCTGACACTATTCACTGAATCTCGTTTTTCCTCATTATCGGGGCTTATTCAGTCATGAATTTTCCGTCCGTCTAATTCAATTCTGGCCAACCATGTCAGTGCGGTATTGTGGACATCTGCGTGCGCGATCTGGGTGGCTTTCCGGTCGCTGGAAACTCCGTCCCCATGTTTTTTTTTTTTTTTTTTTTTTTTAAGAAAAATAAAATCTCGACAAAGAGTTTTTCCTTTTTCCTATTTCCAGAAATTGAGACCAATCGCAATTTCCGAATTTTTCGTCCTTTTTTTTTTTTTTTTAAGAAGAGGAACGACACTAATTTTTCTTTCTTTCTTTATTTTAACAGACGCCTGACTCTCCAGATTTTCTCCTCTTTTTTCCAATTAAAGAGACAAGAAAGAGCTGTTTTGCTTCATTTGTTTATAAAATGCAAAAGCAAATTTTTATTTTCTATTTTGGATATCATAGTTTACCTTAACTCATTTATAATTTTGTGCTTTATATTTAATGAAAAATTAATATCCGATTCAACCAACTATTCACTATTTATATTCAAAATGTATATTCTAGATATATGGGCCACAAATGAGCCTTAAATTTGTCAGGCTGAAATTCTGGATAATGGGTACAAAATCTGCAGATTGAGAATGCCAAAAATAACATCATGAAGTAATTAACCATTAAATGATTTTGGAAGTGTAAACACACGTATATAAATATACTGAATATACTGACATACTCTAAATATACAAATTTAAAAGAATCATAATTTCTCCGTTTGCGGGAAAAAGTTGGCAAATCTGACATCCACTCAAGTGATTTAAAAAAAAAATCTGATGTTCTCAGTTGCCGCACAAAAATAAAGGCAAATCTGACATACACTAGAGGTAAAATTTTTAAAAATCTGAGGTTTTCAGCTAACGGGAAAAATTTGGGCAAATCTGACATATACTAAACGTGAATTTTTTTTTTTAAATCTGAGATTCACCGCTAGCGGCCAAAAGAAAAGGAGAGAGAGAGAGAGAGAGAGAGAGAGAGAGAGAGAGAGAGAGAGAGATCGCCAAATCTGAGAAAATGTAGCAGCATGGACCCTGAAAATAGTAAAGAAGCCGCAACGAACCTGAGGGGTGGCCATTTTCCTCAATAAAATCTGGAGAAGCCTGAATAAATTCCGCGCATTTTCTTTTCGAATTGAGAAGAAGAAGAAGAAGAAGAAGAAGAAGAAGAAGAAGAAAGAAGAAGAAGAAGAAGAAGACACTGATGGAGGTGGGTCGCTAGGAAACTGACCGAGTAATTCTCAATCATCGAGACGAGTATATAACATGTATTGAGATAGAAGTAAATATTGAATAGAATATAGAATTTAGGCCAATTGCTGGGACTGTGAGGTCATTCAGAGCTGGAAGGGAAATTCACAGTTAAAACGTTTGAAAGAAGTAATATAATGAAAACCTCGCAATAGCACTGTGAAACAGTTAAAAGAGGGTGGAAAGTAAGATGGAAGAAAGAGGGTACGAATGGAGGTATAGATAACGGAATGAACGGGGTTGCAGCTACGGGCTGAAGGGACGCTCCAGAGAACCTTAAGTCATCCCTACCGTACACCTCATGAGGTGCAATGACGGCACTATAACCCCCTAAGGAGAGAAGCGAATAAAAAAAAACCTTAACTGGTCTTGTAATATTTGAGAAATTTGTTGAAGAGGGTTGATGAATATAATAACTCCAAGTCAGCATGTTTTCTATGGTTTTCCAAGAGAGTATTCAGAACCTTATGTCACAGTATATAAAAAGCAGTTCTACTTGCTCAAAATCAGAGGATTTGATTGGTGAAATCTAGCAAAATGGTGTCCTCCCTTATTTGTTCATCAACTGTGCTCGACTTAGTTTTATTTTTCTATCTCATTAAATAAATAAATAAGAAAATTACGCTTTACTACCTCAGTTTGGCTAACCCAACCTAGGCCATTCACTTTCCCTCCTCATTTCCATATAAACGAGGAAATTACTCTTTCCCATACTCCTTTAGCTATAAATTTCCCGTTGGGAGTTATAGCTCCTGAACGAGTTACCGTTCTGGATTTAGAAGTCTTCCTAGGATGGAGTTACCAGCACCACCCTCACGTAGGATCAAGAGTGCCAAGTCTTGGGCGGTCATTCATCACAGTGCTGACCTGACCAAACGTCCGTGAACTAAACTGTTCCGACGACCAGCGGACATGTCTCTGGCCATCGGAGATGGATTTTCAAGCTTTGCAGAGTCCTTTCGTAGAAGAAGAGGATGTCCAATTTCAAAGGGTCCTGCTGTGGGGGAGATGGCGTTTCCACTTTTACAGAGTCCTCCTGTGGCGCCAGAGGACTTTCGATTTAAAGAGGCCCTACTATATATGCGAAAAGGATTTTCAAATTTACGTGTTACTCTGTAAGAGAGGGATTTTTTGAAGCTTCGCCAGAGTAATGACGTCCATGAGAACCAAAGTTAAAGTCACGTCAGGGTGTAAAATAGGTAATAAAATGGATGATATAGACTTTTTTTTTTTTAGTAATAACGAAGCAAACTACATATAGTTTGAGAATAATAACGTGAAGAAGAGGTAGTTACAGAATGATACCTAGAAGTGTCAAGAAGTGTGCGCAAAGATATAAATGAATAATTAAGTGTTAGTTCTGACTTTAATACGGCCATAGCGTTGAAGGTAGAAATTTGAAGTTGTCATGCATTAATAAAATGAAAACTAGGAGTTCCAAAGTTTTCGAGGATGATAACTTAAAGGAGGAGTCTCGGAGTTTCAACTTATAGTGACTTGAGGGAAGGTTTTCCCAGCTTTAGGAGTTATGATATGAGAGAGAGAGAGAGAGAGAGAGAGAGAGAGAGAGAGAGACGACGAGAATGAGATGACGAACGAGATGAGAGAGAGGAGAGAGAAAAGTAATTCACCATCTTTACCGAATAAAATAACGCGAAAGTGTGGGACCTTTATCAGTGTTATGGAGTAATAACGGGAATGAGGTGAAATTTATCTATTCACTTATTTTTCTGCGATATAATGCGAGAGGAAGTTTTCGATCTATTTTTAGTCAAATCGGGAAGGGGCAAAAATAGCGTAAGACAGTTGGTTATCTGTATATTTCAAGAAGCAATGACGTGAAAGGAGAGTGATTTCTGGGTCACAAGAGCAATAAACTCAGGTTTTCCAGTAGCCTTGAAACTCCGTAATAAGATGACGTCAGAGAGAGAGAGAGAGAGAGAGAGAGAGAGAGAGAGAGAGAGAGAGAGATTTTCGCAATTTTAGGATATATTTGTAAATGGAAACTTAACATATTTAAAGATCACGATAATGAAAACAGATTTTCAAAATGCTGAATGTACGTATATTATATTAATAAAGACGAATTGTATCTAAATGCAAAGGGTAAAATGCAGAAAAAATGAAGAATTTCCTTAGGTAAAGGATTGACAGCAAGGAACCCAAAGAAATTCATACATTTCAGAATGAGAATCATGAAAGATATTGAATTTCAGCTTCAAGGAACTTGGAAGTAAATAAAGGACCGAAGTGCTTAGTTACAATTCTTTAAGGATGTTCCAAGATACAGAATTTGTGTCAAATGAATCTAGATGTTACTTGCAATAATACTTAACTACCAATAGGAAAAAAATCTTTATATTATCATTACGGAATCTTAGGCTATAAACCTTATTTTATGCATTCTCGTAATATCTACGAAATAGGCTTTATCAATACTTAAGATTATTCTTTTTTTTTTCTTCTTTATTTTCTTTTTTTTTTTTTTAATTTAAAAACATGAGTATAAATCTGCTCTTTTCGATATTCATCTCCACGTAACAAAATGACTGGGATAAGCTGTTAAAGTTTAATATCATTCTTATTTTTCCTATTCATATCAAGCCTTGTATTATAAGAATGCAGGAAAACAGCTGTTCGTGTATATATTCTTACGGCTGAGCAACCCTTAGATTGGTATCAAGAACATTCATTACAAGGATTTTAACAAAAGATAAAATTCGTTCCAGGCACAAAACGGACATGTCATATAATTTGCTCATGTACTTGTGAACGTTTGGCCACTAAATCATTTCGGAAAACGAGTCTCGCAGACACCAAACTGATTCTTTTGTCTATTTAGAATTAACGTTTCTTCAGATAGTCTATCGCTTAGATGTCTTACACGTTCAAAATATTGGTTCTGCCAGCTGAATTTTCCACGGCCTAAGAAAGTGAGGAGAGAGTTTGTACGACTCACGGTTACGCAAAATAATTGCACGAGTTGTTACCTCAGGATGATCTGAAGCTGGATTACTTGAAATCAAGTTGCAATTTTCTTTGATAAACACTGGCCTTCAGCTCCCAAAGCTTAATTCTTTGCCACATAGCTCAAAGCATTGTTTTCTTAGTAAAGGGAAAAAAGGCTTTTAGCTCTCACTTCAATAACGAATACTGCGTCTGCCTCATCTCATTTCCTTCCAACGTATTTCAAATGCTCGTAGCTAAGGAACCAATAATATTTTTTCAGGATGTCAATCTACTTGGTAATTCGTACGAGAGCATATACGGTACAGGCTGCATGAAAAAGCAAATTCAGTGCCTATTGCAGTCCGGGGTTATGTGCTTTGAGTGTCGTTTGAGAGCCACTGTGATGTTGAAATTAAATATTAAGCTGCTTCGAAATGTTCTGCTTTTCGACATTAAACCTTCGCAATATCGCGCCCTCGGGACTAATGTCATCCAGGGCCTTGTCATAAAATACTCGTATTTTCCGTGTATGGGGTTTGCAAGCCCTACCTAGGTCTTTAATTTACAGTGTAGGAGCAAGACTGATATCTGTAATATCTACTTTTAGAGAAATACGTGGTATATCTCAGAGGTTTTAGTAAGTGCATATAAATATACATATACATATATTATTATTATATATATATATATCTACGTATATAATATATACATATATATATGTATAGGTATAATATATATATATATATATATATAGTATATATATATATATATACACAAATATTAATATATACACAAATTGAACCTTAGTAGTTTTAGTTGGTGTCTTGATAAATTACACATTATATATTCCATGTCACATATTAAATATTTGCCTCTTTTCTTTTTTACTCAAGACTAATATGTTCAATAAATAATGAACAGAGTAAAGGAACGTTGTGACACGGTCACTCTTAATTCTCCTACAGGCGAACTTATCATCTTACAAAAACAGAGCCCACAATAAGTTATCAAAGATAAACGAATAACATGCCTGCCACTGATCTTTAAATATAACAATAGAGATTGAGACGAGCAGCCACAAGAAGAAATCGGCTTCATCAAATATGAACAAAAAATATAGCCTAAAAGACTTCCATCCGAGTTGGCCCACCCTACTAAATCTTTAACAGAAACACGCCCACCATTCACACTGAAGGTATTGACACTGGCGAAATAAATCTTTTCCAGTTCAAATGTGGAATTCTGAGAATTCCTTCACCTCCTTTGAAATTTATGTAAATTGGCTGAATAAATTGGGAACTTCTTCCCACTCAGTAATTTATTTTTCAATGACCACGAAATAATGAGATCTGCGTTCAACAGACCAGAAAATAATGCGAGTTGCGTTCAGCAGAGTGAAAGCTACGCAAACTGCGTTCAACAAATCACAAGAAAGCGAAATTCACTCCAATTGATCATTGCCGTGTATAGATCTGATAGAAACTAATCTCAGAAATGTAATTTCTAGTAAAATTCTCTTGCAAGATATTACAAAAGTCGCATCGATAGGAATTGCGTTCAATGTTCAATGAAAAATACGTATTGCAAACACAATTTCCTGAAATATGTCAATCGTTACTTAAGCAAACACTCTTCAGATATAAGGTACATTCTTACCCATTGTCCTTGGTACAAATCTAGAAGATGGATGAAATTATGATTCATGTCATACACCATTCCTTGCTCTAGACACATACCAGAAAAAAATTTCTATAATAGAACAGCAATTACCATAAACTTACAGCAAATATATTCAAAATGCAATTAAAATAACAGAGAGAAATGTATATACACTGATAACTGGTAGATGGAAGTCATTCACTGCTTGGCTGATATGCTGGGCAACATATCACGAGTGTCTGACCTAACAAAGTTCTGCTACCTGTTGGCAGAACTTCGTAAAGTAAACAACGCTACCAAAGGTTAAGTATGTACTGTACAACATTGATTAGGTTTATGTGCTAAAGTGCTGGGATATGAAAGAACGGCATGGTGTTTGAATATATCAATTATGGAATTAAAAGCCTTATTCCGTTTGTGAGCTTTAAGTTATTTCAATCAATGAAACTTAATAGAATTTTGGAAATAAATCTTGTAAAGCTTGATAAACTTGTAGAAAGGATGGCATCATCCAAAGACTAATAAAACTATACTTTTAGCTCAGTATTCCCTTGTGCTGGAATTAAACAACAGTGAGAATTATGATACTTTGAGAGTTGAACATAAACATCTCAAATAACATGATCAATCTACAACAATTCTTATTAACGGTACATTCTAAATTCAATAAGCTCCATAACAGAATTTAAACTTGATTAAATCTGGGTTATCACAAGTAAAACCAATGACGTCCTTTCAAAATATTATGATGCAAATATGATAGAGAATGAGTGCAATGACTCACATGGATAAATTCAAGAAACACTTCTCACGATCAAAGCTGCTGATCCTGAAACACGGATCCTGAGAACAACCAGCTGTGGACTGTCATTCTGTCAGAGAGGGATGCAGCAAATCTGGCCATTTCTATTTCATGTTTAAATTGTGCCTTTGGGAAAAGCGGAGGCAAGAGGATGAAACACTTAAGACTAATTATTCCCATGGCCCATCAAACCACTCTCCCTTCTTCCTCCACCAACCCTACTCCAACCCCCAGAAAAACAGAACAACTAAAATCAGCCCCCCAGCCCCCAACTCCCCACCGAAACAAAAATATCTAAATATTATTGGAACTAGGTAAGAGACCATTTTAATATCACCCAACCAACCATAATCCTAACCATCTAATTTTCTTCAGATACATCAGAAAATAGTAAAAAATAAAAAAATTCATTTCTCAAAGACTGGTTTTACGTTATTTCATGCTATACGAGAAGGCATTTTTAAATTAGAACTTATCTAAAAATATATATATAAAAACAATGATGGGTCATTTTAAACAGCTATGTAGTCCCTGTACAACATAATACTAGATTTTTTTTTTATTGTAGAAATTCAAGAACCTCTCCTCTACTTCTCTTTTCAAAGACATGAAATTCACCCATTCCGTTCACAAGTGAACTATTTGCTTGGGCTTGAATTTGAGGAAACTATCTAATCAATACAATAAATATATTTTCCCTGAATGAATGAAAGCCACAGCTGGTAAGTTCCTCATTACCCTTCTTGTTTCTGAAGAGGGAATTTATCCTGTGCATAATGATATACAGATTCAAGATAAGCTACGCTATTCGTACTTACTCGTGTCATTGCTTCCTGTGATTGGCTAAATCATTTCAGATTCCAGCCAATCACCTGCTACCGTGCTGTTATTAAGCTAAAGATTAGTAAAAGGAAAGGTTATTCCGGTGAGAGAGGAAGATAAAAATAAGTTCATGATTAGAATTTTGAAAATCACATTAAGATCATTCTCAAGGCGCAAAGCCGGGAACTGATTGGTCTAGTCTTGAGCTTGGACCAATCAGAGACCAGCTTTGCTTTGGACATATATATAGTAGGTATACAAATGTATATATTTTATAAATTGCAGTATTCTCCTGCTGATTACGAAGTGCAAGCCGCCTTTCAGAGTGCGAGGGGATACGCAAGGCAGGACCTGATCAAAATCCGTATCTTAAAAGCTTGCTCCTTGAGTGAAGGCCGTCAGATTAGCTCAGCTGGTCCCTGTGCACGATAAGCACGGGCGACTGACTGACTGACTGACTAGTTAGCACCACCAGTCACCAGTCGGCTTCGATGCACAGGCTAATCTTCCGGTAAGGGAGAAGATATTTATGATACGGTCTTGAGATGCAAAAGGGTCGCATTTTACGAAAAATATAACCCAGGAGAATATTGGAAAGGGAAAGACGCCCCACTGACTAATATACATACACACTATAATATATATATATATATATATATATATATATATAATATATATATATATATATATATATATATGTATGTATGTATGTATATATATTATATAATATTAGTCAGGTGTTAGTCTCCGAGTGAAACTTACTTTCCCTTGGCTGGGTTAAATGTTTTCTCAAAATGCTATTCTGTCAGTGAGTGTCATTGTTCTAATCACCGCAGGTAAATGCTTTACCATTTTCATTTTTTTTTTTTTTGCAAATCATATATATATATATCATATATATATATATATATATATATATATATATATATATATATAAAAGACAATGAATTTTGTCTTTGAAAACTAAACTATCAAGAAACAGGTGATTAGCCCAATGACAGAAAATTCGCAATTCGATATACTTGTGAAATATCTATCAGATACGTTTAAGTGCAAAGAGAGAGAGAGAGAGAGAGCGAGAGAGAGCAAGATATTTAGAGTATTAAAATGACTGAGGTACGCTGTTTAGTGCCTGTGGAACTAGGACGAACCACCAAGGACCTTACTTTTGAAACCCTTTGCAAATTTCGACGGTGTGAGCAGCTGCTTCGCTGAAAGAGAGAAAAGAAAAACAGGAAATGCATTAGTCATTGAGACCTTGTTTGTTCTTTGTTTCGAGAGATGGGGGACTGGGAGGGGGTAGGAGGGCAGGGGGAGGAAGAGGATGAGGACGAAGAGGAGGGCAAGGAGGAGGACAAGAAGAAAGTTGATGTCATGTAATGCTCTGTTCTAAAAAGAAGAAAGGTAAAAAATGAAATGCAAAAAATTTAAGTAAATGTTAAAAATGACCATCGCCAGAGATGCAGCCTACTTAATAATACTCACTGTTCTCTCAGCTGGAACTGAAAAAAAAAATATTTCGGGGCAGGAAAAATAATAGGCCTTAATGCAGGCACCTTTTAGCATAACCTATGAATCCTCTGTCATTGAAAAGATTATGTAAATGCTAGTCTTCACATTTGTCAGAATAATGGAATATAAAAAGACACATAAATTCCCTTAAAATATCGTCTGCTCATGCATCTACAACTATAAAAAATGGGTGGGTGGCAGAAATTCTCATATATATTGATTTATAACGTATGGAGGAGATAAATAACACGATATTTTATTTTTAGTGCGCTAAATCTGGTAGATGTGTGATGTAAACCATAGTGGCGGACGGGATCATACGAGTATCTAATCAAGCTTAGACATAATAAAAGTTAATATATAAAAACACTATAAAATACCTGATAATATTAATGAATAAAATCTCTCTCTCTCTCTCTCTCTCTCTCTCTCTCTCTCTCTCTCTCTCTCTCTCTCTCTCTCTCTCTCTCTCTCTCTCTCTCTCGAAAAATAACAGTGACACATTTCCACGTAAATAATTAATTAACAGCCAGTGACCCTGGAAATTTTTGGCCTCACAGTCATATGAATGATCAGACCAATTACACATGAATTTCGGAAACCTTCATGCACTATCTATAAAATATGATAAATCAAATCATTCCTACTAAAGCTTAAAAATTGAGGACTACCCGAATTCAAGTCCTTAGGATTGACTACAATGTATTTACTTACTTCTGAAAATGAGTATCTTTCATCCACTCATTAATCAAAAGACAAAAAGTTTCCCTTTTTTTACACAGAATATAATGCCATAAATGTGTACACAATGTATGGGGATTTAGTACGAAAATGTTTTGACATTAGTTATTCTCGGAGATTGGAAAACATGGCGTAATATTTTGTTTTTCATATCCAATGTAATTTGTATATATATATATTATATATATAATATATATATATATATAATATATAATAGAGTACATATATTAAATACACATAATCTATATATATATATATATATATATATATATATATATATAATATATATATATATATATATCCATACAATACACATAGTATGTGGTGAATTTTCAATGCCATATGTGCTACGAAAAATAAGATTATTTCAAAGTTTTATTAAAAGCAAGCTAGGATAATAATATGAAGCGATACACAGAAACATAACTGATCGATTCCATAGCTTGTTCGAAAACTGAGAAGTCGCATAATTTCAATGGCAGCAACCATTATTCGTGTACTTACTGATATTGCAAACAAAACCAATAATAAAAAGAGAACACTAAAGTCCTTCAAGCAATAAAAATAAACATTAAAAAAAAAAATATATATATATATATATATATATATATATATAATATATATATAATATATATATATATATATTATATATATATACACACCCCCACCCTCCAAGATGCCCAAAATTCAAACACGACCTACGAAGCCTTGAAAGGTCTTTGGAAAATGCAAAGAGGCAGCCAGAACCGAACCGAAACGGTATTGGATCCAGATATTGGTACAAGTAACGACCGATGATGAAGAGGTAGGTCCCCGAGACAGTTTATTTCGCTGCAAGCCCTGGCGTGTTCGGGTGCGCTGACAGAACAAAGACTTTATACAGAGGAAGCGCTGTTTGCGCATGCCCGATCATTCCGCGTGTATATCAGTTAGGTCTATCGCATGACGATGTGATCTGTATGAATGAGTAGTTCCACGCTGGACGAGTGGTTTTCGCGCTCGGCTACCAATCCAGTGGTCCGAAGTTCGATTCTCGGCTCGGCCAACGCGGAATTAGGGGGATTTTATTTCTGGAGATAGAAATTCATTTCTCGATATAATGTGGTTCGGATCCCACAATAAGGCTGTAGGTCCCGTTGCTAAGTGACCGATTGGTTCCTAGCCACGTAAAATATCTAATCCTTCGCACCAGCCTTAGGAGAGCTGTTAAATAGCTCAGTGGTCTGGTAAAACTAAGATATACTGAACTTTTTAACTTTGTATGAGTGAGTATATCTAAGTTTTCGCCCCAGATCCCAAATCAGTTATTTCAAAATTTATCATCATTCGAGTATGTTCTTCATTGGCTCAGCATCGATTCGTTAAACAAATATTAATGAAAATAAGAAAAAAATAAGTAGCACTTCTACACATTCGGTTGAAGTAATTCCCATGCGGAATGTTACGTATATTTCTGAGAGCAGATGCATTCCGACGACATGCCCGAGTGAGTTATGTTATCGATATTCGTTTATTACTTCCAGTTTATCATCAACGTGTGTATCAACTTTCGATTAAATCTAAATGTAACTAAACAAATATTTTGCCTAATTGCATCTGCGAAACTAAAGGAAGGAAGGAATTTATCCACTATGCCTATAATATAGTATATATATATATATATATATATATATATATATATATATACTATATATATATAATTATATATATATCATGACAAAAAGGAATATAAACCGATCACACTGATAATGCTACATGTGTTAATTAAATAAATTGAACAGATCACAATGGTATGGCTACATGTGCTAATTAAATAAATTTAAGCTAACTGAGGAAAAATTTAGAGCAAATTGATTATCCCCACTGGTTAATGAACCAACGGCTCGATTAATTGGCATTAACTGGGCTGGAAAATCTGTTGTGTCGTGGCCTCCTTCATAATGCCTATTGATTAGCTGACTGATCACTGTTGTACTAAAAAGTAAAGCAAGTAAGTGATTGCCGTAATAAATTGAAAATATAACGGTTCAAATTTTAATGCAATAAATTCTGAAAGATTACAAAAGAAATCAGCGATATGTAATTTCATGTAGAAAGTAATGAAATAAAAAAAATTTAAATAAAAAATCTTTGAAAATTTACGAAAACATGAAATGTCAATAATGAGAAATTCTATGTAGGAAGAAATGAAATAAAATAATAAAAACAAAAAACTAACCGACCCGGTGATATTTGTAATGACATTATCATTATATTTTACTTAAATCATCAAAAAGGAAAAAAGGAATCAAGATCTTAATTAGTCACATTGTCTCTCTCAAATACGTATTCGTTTGAAGTACTTTGTCAGGCCCCAGATTTCATCGAGAGAGAGAGAGAGAGAGAGAGAGAGAGAGAGAGACTCTTAGGCTTTGTTATGAATGTCGTAATCTATTACAAATACATTGCTAACTTCACAGAATATTGGTATACGGAAGAAGTTTTAACCTTGGCAATATACGGAACAATAAACATCTTTTTTGTGAAAGAACCACTTTCAATGAAGCAAGGAGTTCCATCCCCCAAAATACTGAAGTATACACAAGGCTTGACGTGAAATTAAGTAGTGTAAATTACTTCAACAAAGAAAAAAAATAAACAATAAAAAAAAAAGTGATAAAGACATTCATTCCATAAAGGGGGTAACATGCTGTTTAAATTACTCTGGCTCCAGCACACATATATTTAGAAACTGCGAAGCGCCGTGATAGCAGGCCCGCTAGCGCCCCCTCCCCCCAACCCCCCCAGCCCGACTGCCGTTGAATTATTACGGACACTAAGGCCTCTTAGGAGTCTAACTTACTCATACTAAACAAACGCAAACTTCCAACTCCACACAAAAGTTGGAACAGAGAAGCTAAACTCTTCTATTCGTAATCAACACAAGACTGTTGCCTCTGGTTAGAGCGAGGTGTGTAAGGGGGTAGTGGGGGGTGGGGTCTGTTTGAAAGATAATCCTGTTTACTCTCTTAACAAGCTTTCAGTAATCCCGTTAATTTACGTTTGTCCTGCTGGAGAATGTGATAGTTTCGCCGGAAATTCTGTGGAACCAGAGACGAAACTCAGCGCATAAAGCGGAGGTTAATATTTCCTTGCCGAAGCAGAGGAATCTGATACAACGCATCCTCCATTACATGCAAATTGTCCCCAAAAGGAACAAATTTATGAACTGGGCCACAAACGCTGGAGGTACGATTTCTATGGTTTTACAAACGAAGAGAGACAATAGTGCTGTGAACGTAAATGTTGTAATTAAACAGGTTGACTTTCTATTTTCAGTGGAAGGTATAATAATAATAATAATAATAATAATAATAATAATAATAATAATAATAATAATAATAATACGCAACACCATCGAGCATGTAACTTACGAAACCACGCATTCAAACTCTTAAAAGCTTATTGCAATGTATTATCACTAAAAACGACATCAAAGCAAATACACCTTCGCATTTAGTAAACTATTCTAGTTTCCCATGACATACACGAGAAAACGAGAGAGAAAAAATAAAGGTATTCAAAGTATCACAGTCCAGAAAGTCTATGAGAGATGGGATAACCTTCCTGAAAGTCTGGCGGGAATTGAGTTCTTGGAAATGAGAGCGCGCAGTTGCGTTTTCGAATGTTTGACAATTTTCAGTTTCTCTCCCCGAATACTTGAACGGAGCCCTTGAACGCGGCGGGCTTTTGTTTAGACAGCAGTCATGCAGTATCGGTAACCGATAAGGGTGAGAATCCCCCTCTTCCCCGAGGCCGAAATCACCCTTACGGTTTATGACCGTTGGACAGAAGTGGTAAAGATAGCTTCTCGAAAGCTCCAAAAGGTTGCAGTCCCACCGCTGGGAGTAGCGATGACAATAAATTAATGAAAACACTTGACGAAGATTAAATATCTATTAATTTTAAAATTCCCACTGAATACAGAAGTGAAAATTCCAATTCCATGAAAATGAACTCACGAGGTCACCCGCCCCGAGCAAGAATATCACGTCAGTCACATCCAGACTAACTCGTAATTTGACCGTAACCGCTTGCTAACAAGAGGATTCACAAAGAACCCAGCTCGGGAAGAGGTAAAACCCTCCAGGATTCGTCCACAAGTCACATAAGAAACCCCAGGATTCTTAAGCCGATATTGGTGATAAGTCCGCCTCCAGAAGGGAACAACGAACTGTGACGTTGTGTGTGTGTGTGTCAACTCCCTTTAAATCTTGGGAAACATTCACACGTGAAGAAAAATTTACTTTTCGATGCAGTAACTACCAAAAGCCGAAGAACTTACTGTACCGTAACCGTCATACCAATAAAAACTACAAAAAGAAAGTTCTTCACCACGCTTATAGGATTAATTACCAAAGCCTATCGTGGGACAAACAGACAAAATGGGTATTTGGTAGTTAGCAAACTATGATAGATGGTAATGAAGATGAATAAGGGCATACGTCCGAAGGCTAAACTATTCAAGACCAAACACCTATATATATATATATATATATATATATATATATATATATATATATATATATATATATATATATATATTAGTACGTATTTATAATGATTACGAATATCCTTAATTACATCACACTATGCTGCTGCAGTTCTTATATGGTTTCACCGCTCCACCATTTAAAAGCTGACGATATGACAAGGGTAGATTCCGTAATTACGACACTCCCGTCACCTGCAATAGGTCAAACAACTTACATAGAAATTCACTTTCGTTTTTTTTTTAAAGCAGACATCAACCCAGCGAAGGATCGTCCGCTACAGACGTTAGCTGAAACCTTCCTCGTAATCAGTGTTATTAAAAATGACTTGAAGATAAATGAAAGCGCTTACGGACAAACACGAACAATCCTCCACAACATTAATCACAATATTAAAGCGTTCCTAGATGATTATTCCTTTCTGGGCTATCAGAGCATATTATACAAGCCACATAGATCACGTCTTCAGGATATATAAACACGAAAGCACGCACACAAACGAAAACACACACATATATATAACGTTTCAATATAATACCTTTATATTATTCCAGACGTTTCATCACTAATGTTACTCGACAGATTCGGGAATAAATTTTATCGTGACGTACGAGTTTGACTCATAATCACATCGACTTTCCAAGGACAATTCTACAAGTGACCAGAACTCTAAGATAAGAATAGATAAAAAAAATAAATTATGAAAAGCCAATTATACTTTCCTACTGAATATCTCATTATCGCTACTGAATATCTAGATCCCAAAGACAAATCTCATTTCTCCGCTTCTTTCTAATGAGCGAAAATCAACAACAAAAATTAATTAATAAAATCAATAAATAAATAAAGAAATCGATATTATATGACATCTACCACACACATATATAAATAATTATGCGTGAGTGTGTCTGTGTGTTGTGCGAAACACTAATAAATAAATCAAATAAATGGACTCAATGAGACCGCTCTTAAAGGTTATATTCCTATTAAAAGAGATATGTTAGAATGTTAAACCAACTTGAGACTCAATTAACCTTTAATTGTGTGTGTGTGTGTGCGCGCGCGCGCGTGTGTGTGTTTGTTTCTTTTTTTCTAAGGCGGACTAAACGGCTGTCAGCAGCAAGCGGCACTTGAGGAATTTATCAAAATTCCGTCATCTCGTGCGTTACCCATCTCGGCTTTAACACTGCCCCTGCTTCCCTTGACCTAATATAACTGTGTCAGAAATCCTAGCGTTTAAATGCCACGAGTAAATAAAATATCATTTCAACTACAGGGCCATGTATGTATATATATATATCATATAATATATATATATATATATATATATATATATATATTTCTTTCCTAAAAAAGTAACAAATACAGAGCCACAAGCTCTGACTGAATCCACACAGTCTGTTTTGAAAGACTATAATGCTCTCTTGCCTAGTGTAGATTTTTATAAGGAGATCTAAAAGTATATAAAATTTATATATTTATAGGAAAACACTCTTACATTTCTTTATATAGGTAAATCGACTTACTTTATGGGAGGAGCAGGAATGCTCTTTACATCACACACACATTTATATATATATATATATATATATATATATATATATATATAATATATATATATATATTTATACTTAAATCCACGGTAGAAAGGTGAGTGAAACTGGGTCCTGGAACAAGTACTTTCGTAGTTTATTCTGCATTTTCAGTGTGAGCTTGAAAATGTAGAATAAACTACGAAAAATGCTTATTCTAAGTGCCCAGTTTGACCCATCTTCCTACCGTGGATTTAAGTATATTCTCAAGCACGTGTTCCTTCGTGCTACGTTGCACACACACACACACACACACACACACACACACACACACACATATATATATTAATAATATATATTATATATATATATATATATATATATATATATAATATATATATATCGTTTCTCTTGTAAGCAATTCATATTAAATACTAATGCACACGTGACGTCCACTATATTGAGACATTCACTCCTAGAATCTTTTAAGGCTCCTGTTATCCTCAAGACTAAAAAGCTCTGAAGGAAATAAAGAATTTTTTTTTTTTTTAAACTTGGCATATTTTGTACTTTTACGTATTTCTGCTGAAGTTAATTTGAAAATTCAAGGCACGCGCATCTTTCCATCGCGAATTTCTCTTTTCGCTGAAAATTTGCCAAATTTCCAAAATACAAACACTTTCATTCTCCTTCGTTTTAACTTCGGCCATTTCATTTTTACTCCCAGAATCTGATTGGCCCAAGACGATTATGGTCGCATCATTTTTTTTTACTTCCACAAATAAGATATTTTCCCTTTTTTTTAATGATTCGAAAAGGTTCGGGCCGCATAAAAATGACAATGTTTGGATTGAATTTCTCTATATCGACCTCTTCATCTATAAAGAAAATGCCTTCCTGACTAAAACGTATCAGCCAGGTTAAGTTGGGAACTGGTTTTTTTATCTTTTATCTCACAAATCACAGTCAGCATCAAGTTATGGAGAGAATTTTAATGTTAGCCGTAATTAAATGAATTTTAACTTTTTCACAGAAATTTGTTTATTAATCAAATAAAAATTTATACCTTCAATTACCTCGGTACTCGTGTCATAAACTATATTTTTTTAAAGAAAATATCTATGACGATCTAATACTCTTGTCTGTTTGTCCGTCTCATCACTCTGAAGTGGATGTCCCCATTTCTTTTTCCTCGGTGAAGGTCATTTCATCTCTCTCTCTCTCTCTCTCTCTCTCTCTCTCTGAGTGAATATCCTCATTTTTATTGTACGGTGCATGAAATAGGTCTCTCTCTCTCTCTCTCCTCTCTC
>NC_061110.1:94332339-94359839 GCF_015104395.2 Macrobrachium nipponense | reverse complement strand
TTAAGTATGGTAAAACAATATATTTTTTTACATTAAAATATTGGTAGATCAATTTTTAGTGCATGACGAAATAGAATTTGAAAAGTTTTCAATTTTGTTATGGAAAAATACGAGTGAACTTGCTACACACTACATATGAAGAAAAAAATTTGCTGCGTCAAATTACGACTCTAATAACTCCATACTTTTGAAATAGGTCAGTGTAAATCACGTTCATCCAAGGTCATCATGCTTAGAGTAAGTCATAGTCTGTACACACAGATGGACATATCAGTTCAGTCATTTCGCAATATATAATACTGCATATTACAGGGAGTATGAAAAATAGGAGGCCAATATAAAGGAAAGCATAGATATTAAGTAAACACCATTCAAGATATAAGATATTCGAGGCAAGGGTTAAATTTGACAGACCATACTCTACATTACAAGTTCTTTGTTACAAGTTTGTTAGAGGTAACAACAAGACATCGTGGCAGTGGCCAAGAGATCAGATTTAAGAGGGAAGATAAAACTGGTCACAAATCGAGAAGATCAGATAACATAAGTAATGAATTTAAATATATAAACAGGGTGAGACTAGAATAGAAAGTCTTCTAGAATCTAAGACTGGTTAAGAATGAGAGAGCCTATACAGTGGAATGGAGGTGTGGCCAAATACTTGAGAACAAATTTTACATCTGACTTGAAACCTAAGGCAAAATAATGATCTTAGATTTCATATAAAAAAAGGTAGGTCTAAATACAGTAAATCTCATTTCTGAACATTGTTTCAAAGGTAAATAAAGGCTGTGCTTATGAATAAAACAGATTTTAGGAACAAGAAAACATTCAGGTAAGATATAAGAAAAAATAAGTTTCAAGTAGCAAGTTAGAATATTATGGTAAGATACACATGAAACATAGAATTGAACTCGACAGTAAGAATATAGTAACAAGGTATATCAGAAATTCAGAATTAAAATAGTAAATAGAAATGCAGTAACATTTGAGATAAAGGACATAGTTAAACCAGCAAGTAAGAATATAGTAACACGTATGCTAATAGTGAAAGATAATATAGTATATATCAAGTAATACTTCAATCTATTAGTAAGATCATTACACACAGAAAAGCCTCTATGGTCTACTTATCTACAGACCTAAAATCTAAGAAGTCTGAATCTACAGTACGAAGGAAGAATGGTCTGGCTTCAAAAGGAAACTGGTGCGTTTCTTCTACTTTGGTAATCAAAATGATTGCTTTCATCTTCTTCATAACGGATTTTGTGGAGCAACTGGCATTGTTTTTGCTACACTGCAAGAAAAATTACCTCACAGAAACAAAGAAAATTCTGTCTGCCATTATAGTTGCTGTTCGTTAGAAGAGAAAGCAACCCTTTGATACGTTTAGAAAAGTAAAAGTCGAAGTGCTACTGCATTCTATGATTGGATGCTATAGTAGATTCACATCAGCCGTGCATTTGATGTCTAGCCCAGTCCCTTACGACGCTCCTGATTGGCTGTTGACAAGCCAATGACAGGGCTGGAAACTCCCAGTCTTTCTCAAGTGTTCCTATAGGCGAGATGTATATTCTACGTCTCCAGAGGGATGCTTCTGAAAGACGTATCCCTCAGGAGAGTTGGAACATACATCCTGTCTATGTGAACTCTTGAGAGAGACAGAGTTTCCAGCCCCGTGATTGGCTTTTCAACAGCCAATCAGGAGCCCTCGTAAGGGACTGGCCTACACATCAGATGCACCGGTGATGTGAATCTACTATAGCCATAAATTTCACTGAATGAAGGTTGCACTCTTGATTTTTTTTTATCTTTAATATCATACTTCTCAAATCATGGCATAACCACAGGAAAAAGGACTTGGTTTCTTATCAAATGAATCCTGCACTGACAGTGGTCATCAACCAAACGTATTATGCAGAAGAAACACACGAAAGTTTATAGGATAAGGACAAGATGCGGTTTACGTAAAAAAGGTATTTAGTTAAGTTAGTCGTAGGATTAAGACATGCACCTGAAATTATACTATGGAGGACATATGTATTAAGAGAAGTAAATTTAGAAGAAAATTAAAACATTTTACATGGGACCACCTATTCAGACTAAAGTGAGCTCTGAATAAAAGGATTTGGATGAAGCTGGAGCACAATAAAAAAAAAATAATTAAGGTAGAGAATCATATTTTTTTTTAGATATTTTGTTTTGCCGTGATTAACAAAGCAAAACATGAAACCCCTAAGTGTTTCCAGTAAGCTAAAGAACTTCCTCTGTCTTTTTATGCTTTTTTTATGAGGTGAAATAAACTTGTACTTTCAATAACGTCCAACCAAATTAAATGCACATGACGCCTTCCTAACCATATACCCAACTTTCACCAAAAGTAACTTTCCGCACTTTCTAAAAAAGATAGCAATATCTCTCTATGATACATTACAAATAATAATAATAAAAAAAGTTAGGTGCCCAAGAATGAAACGTATTGAAGTAAATGAAGTGATAAATACTGGTTGAATAGGTGCCTTCGTCTGAAGAGAATGGAAGTTTGGTTCCGTGGAGTGAGTAATCTGGTGATTTGTCTAATATGGAAGATAGTGAAGAGGAATGACTTACGGTAAAATTAACGTTCAATTAGATAATCTGTTCTGAGTCGATCGCCTAAAAGTATATCGTAAGTGACGTGATTTTAAACATGTAAAATGTTACATATGATTACTTTAATCATCGAAATCTTTAACACTAAATCTTAATGTTTAAACTTAATAACATCCCCAGTCTTCGTATAAATCGTAATTGATTCAACGGCAGCCGTATCTCCAGAAACCGCATTCGTAAGACTCGTAAGGCCTTAAGGAACAGAAAAAGCTTTTGGTGATGATTGTATACATGATAAATAACACACACACAGAGATATATATATATATATATATATATATATATATATATATATATATATATATATATATATACATATATATATATATATCATATATATATATATATATATATATTATAGGATGTACGTATGTATGTATATACATATATACACACGTGTGCGTATGTACACACATTCCAATGGGTGTGTGTGTGTGTGTATGGGTGGATAAGAGAAAGAGCGGTAGTCTTTGCGTGTGCGCGTGTTAACGTATATAGCATAAAACGAAAATAAAAAAAAGACAAAAATAAGCTGTATACTATATTTACAATCGTAAACAGTCGCATCCATTCTCACAGCGTGACAAACAGCTCAAAAGGAATTTCATAATTCCGAGAGCCATTCTCGATCTCTTCTGCCTCTTATAGATTCGCAGCAAGCCCACAACTACCCCTCCCCCCCCCCCCCCCCCCCCCCCCCCCCCCCCCCCCCCCCCCCCCCCCCCCCCCCCCCCCCCCCCCCCCCCCCCCCCCCCCCCCCCCCCCCCCCCCCCCCCCCCCCCCCCCCCCCCCCCCCCCCCCCACCCCCACCCCCCCCCCCCCCCCCCCCCCCCCCCCCCCCCCCCCCCCCCCCCCCCCCACCCCCCCCCCCACCCCCCCCCCCCCCCCCCCCCCCCCCCCCCCCCCCACCCACTCCCCGTCTCCCCCCCCCTCCACCACAACGACCACGTGGCTTCTTGGAAAGCACACAGCTGATTTACTTCGTCTAATCTCGCCATTTTTAAACAAACGCAAAAATCTGCCCACATGAATTAAATTAATCCTGAATTAAAATAGCAGCAGAATTAAGCCCCGTGTTTGACTCATAAGGATAAAGAATGCCTCAGGGCATCGACCTTGTCCCAGGCCTACCCAAGAATTGCCCAGGGCGAAGATTGCCAAATGCCCAGGGCGAAGATTGCCGGAGATATCGCCGCCTCTACCAAAACACCATTAAACAACAACATTTACATATTACTTTATTTAATATTAGTATTTCGAGTGGCCAAATGATTTCAATGCTTTCCCTCCCACTTTCTTTTATATTTACTGAATTTATTTTGAATTACCTCTCTCCTCTTTCTGTCAAGCTATACATGGGGGAGGGGGGGGGGCATTTTTGTTACGGTCGGCACACAGTGGGACCCTTAAAAGGTCATAAATCAGTTCTACACGAGTGACAGGCTTAATATTGTCAAAAAGGCAGCTAAAAAAAAGCTGCTTTATCTGAATTAACTCTCTCTCTCTCTCTCTCTCTCTCTCTCTCTCTCTCTCTCTCTCTCTCTCTCTCTCTCTAGCTCTAGCTTCGTCATGCATCCATGACAAACGATTCAAATTTTGGCAGTATGGAAACGATTTTTTAATTTATTTATTGACATCCAAGTTTTGTTAAAAAAAAAAAATTATTGGAAGAGCCCTTTAACATTAACTGTGTGATGAATTTATTGACACGCCAACACTGAAAAAAGTGTATAACAAATCACATAATTGAACTTTGCTCGAGATCAGTTACTTGGGAATGAAAGACTTGAGATCAGTTACTTGGGAATGAAAGAGACACTCCACGAAATGAATGCCATTGCGATTGTCGGGTTCCTGATATTTCATGAGAAATATTTGAACACTCAACAGGAAGGTTGGCAACACAATCTGGCCTCTAAACCAAGACCAAGATCCAATTCTTGAGCTTATAAAAATTAGACAGATGAAATACTCAAAAGGAATTATTCGAAAGCTTAACAAGAAATCAATAGCAGGACCTACATCTAAGTCTCCAGCTTATAAAAATTGGACAGTTCATATACTCAAGGAAATAATGCGAAAGCTTAACAAGAAACCAGTGAAAACTTCATAATAAAATTCTAAGCATCTTCCCTATAAGATTTTAGTTTCAGGTTTTCCAATATAATAAGTATTATATAACCACACTAGATCATGAATCTCCTATTAGCACACTGGGCAACAGCAGTCTATTGGGAATAGAGAGTGAACTGAATTCGCAAAAAATAAATAAATAAATAAATAAATAAAAAAATCATATCAGCAGAAGGCCTATCAGTAATGAACCGGGGATTCAGGTCTCGGTTAACAATTTGCTGACAACAGCATTTCATTGAATGACTGAATGGACCCGGCAGACAATAAACGAGATTGGGGAAGGGGAGGGAGGGAGGGTATTAAAGTTTTTTTTTTTTTTTTTTTTTTTGTAACTTTTTGCAGTATTCATAAAAAGTTGGATGCGTTGCGATGACAATGCTAGGTAGTAAAGTACATATTTTATAATGTAAAATATTCACATTGATTGAAAAAAAAAAGGTCCATTTGGTACTGGTTGCTTTCTCTCTCTCTCTCTCTCTCTCTCTCTCTCTCTCTCTCTCTATCTCTCTCTCTAATCTAAATATATATATATATATATATATATATATATATATATATATATATATATATATATATATATATATATATATATATATATATATGTGACGGTACTTACTTTCTTTGCACAGATCTAAGGTAACGTGCGCCGTGGAGGCTGTACTTTGGGGAATTAGGCTTATATAAATTCTTCTTGTCTTGCTCAATGTTCTTAATCTGGAATTCGTTTATGAGGGTTCTAATTTTGGATGAGAAATTAATTGATATGTTTCTTTGCATTAAGTTTATTCTTCGTTAGGGGTTCTTACAAAGTGTTTTTCCACCTTCTGAGTTACTGGGCTCTTGGACTGATAAAACTTAATTGGCACTTGTTGCAATTACGAATCTATAGGCACGAGGGAAATTTACTGAGTATTGATTGTCACTTTCACTGTCTTTGATTGATTCGCACACCACACTTTTGCACCTGTTCTTCTTCTGGGGATTCTTCTGTCTTTCTCTGTTTCACGGCCATGCCACTGCAGTTCTCCCCTCAGGCTCCCCGGTTGTTCTCTCTCTTGGCTTCTCTGTTCCCCTTTTTTCTCTGCTCTCTTTTCTGCCTGCTCTCTCTCTGTCTCGCCTTTTTGTTCAGTTGAAATCTCCTTAGCCCCGCCTTTGGATTTTTGGATTCTGACTGGGTGTGGCATTTTCTGAAAGACTTTTGTGTCTTAGTGGCTACTAACTTCATACGAGACCGCCTTCCTTTCAGGTCTTCTACAGTAATTCGTAGGCTTTGAATTTGTATACGCCTCCTTCTTCATGTCCTGGCTCTTCTTAGGGGCGTATCCTTGGTAACCTCATAGGTCATTCGTTGATACCCCTTTTGGGCTGTCTTATGACCAACACTCATGGCTTTTGATTCGTCGATACTAGAGGCCTACCTTTGGGAGGGTGGAGCTTTTAAGAATTCGGCACTCCCCTCCTTTGAACAACGGGTCATAGAATTCCTTTTTAACGTATGCCAGATGGCTCTCTCTGACCTGTTCACGAAGGGAACGGCGATTAGTCATAGGCGCTAATGAGAGTAGTTTCCAATTTCTCGAATATGCCTGGGCGATATCCCTCATCGACCATAATCTCTTGTTGGTCACTAATTGCTGGTACGGACAGAGGCTTTTTGGGGGAGATGAAAACCAGATGTCTAATGGCTAAAAGCCTAATGTTTGGAGTAACAAAATACTTTCGCTAAGAAAAATCATTATCTTATTATTCCCTTTCCCTTTCTTCCTTATTATCCGTTTCGTGCCTTTTTCTTAAGTATTATTAAGTTATTGTCTTTTGGAATAACGACACTGTGCCACACTATTACAGTCTCGGCCCGCTACCTCGCTGACTCCGACAGCGTTAACTAAGCTGAAGCAAATATTATACCTACCAGAGGACTCCTAACTTATGCTTCTTGGAAATCATATTGAAACTTTAACTCAGTAAATCCATCAAAAGTGAATGCGGTAAAACATGAGCAAATCCTTGATTAAGTAACATTAAGGGCAACAATCAAAATTGAATGTAAACATGAGTAAATTCTTGAGTAAGTAACATTCAGAGAAACATAAAAAAAAACTGAATATGAATATGAACCAATACTTGATTAAGGAACAAATACTTGATTAAGTAATTAGAGGAATCATCAAAGTGAATTCAATTATGAGTAAATCACATTAAGAAACATGAAACTGAATGCAAACAAAAATAAATTACCAAAAATAAGAAAACTGAAAGTTAAACATAAACTAGCCCTTAAGTCACATAAGTTATATAAATGCATGGTAGAAGCAAAAAAATAATGGTAACTATCCAAGTTTACAGTATATGATTGGTACAGTCCTCAGTCCTATTCTATCTAGGTGGATATCGTCTCTCTTTATGGAAAAATAAATTTCGTTCTTCGTTGACGACACTTGATGGCTTCTTGTTGGCTGCGACCTGCTGCTTGGAGACAAGTCCTGGGAGAAAATATCCTTGTGTATTTGTATGCAATAACAAGTGTGTCCTTGACTTCCTACTGAGATTGTGTATTGTGTTTATGCAAAATTTCATTAGACATTCTTACTGTAATTTCTGAGTAACCTTGTACATTAAACAATATAACTTCACTGCTTGATACTAAAACAAAATTGGCAACTCGGTTAAAGGAACCGGTTAGTGGTTAATACTTGTAGGTTTCTTCTACTGTGACAACAATTAGTAAGTTTTCACCAATCAATATCTTGTTAGTAAGTTTTCAACAACTACTATCTTGTTAATGAGTCTTCATCAATTAATATCTTATTAGTAAGTTTTCATCAATCAATATCTAATGGATTTGAACAAAGTAAGTGTATTAATTACCCCTTCAAAATCTTAGTCATTTCTGAAACGAATTCTCTTATCTTAGAATTTCTTAATGTCTATCTTAACCCGTCTTATTTCTTTTACTTCTAAGAATGTTCTTATGGAACGATTAAGCTTAATATACGTCTTGAAATTCTTATACTACGCATTGAATCGTTTCTTACATACCCAAATAATTCCCTTCAAGTCAAAATAAATTTGAAGTTAGTGCACATAACTCAAAAATTCTTGCTACAAACCAACTAATTAAAGTAAGAATTGCAACAATAAAAGATTATTCCTAAGTCGACCGATGAAGGTAAACTTAGCAATAACGAAATCAAATAAATACATGGGAATAACTGGATGAATTAATGGGTTTGTTCTTCTGCTTCACTGAAAAGTGACTCTTCTATTTCTTAGGTTATATCTAATTCCTTCTTCTGGAATGTCTTCTGACGTCTCTGTCATTTCGGATTCTTCAACTTCTTTGGTTCTCTTGACCTTGTCCTTGTTTATCCAAAATTCTTCTTCTTCTAATGATTCAGCATATGTGGAAGGCATTTGGTTATTCATTTTCTTAACCTTTATCTTAGTTTCTTGTACGTCTACGACCTTGTATGGTCCTGTGAATTTTGTGGCTAACTTATAATTAATACCACTTCTTACTTCCTTCTTAATATAGACTTCATCTCCTTTCTTGTAGTCTACAGGCCTTAATCCTTCTTGATGCTTCTCTATCATATTCTGCTGGGCTTCTTCTAAATTCTTGTGCAATTGCTTGTGTATTACTTTAAAGTTTCCGATTCTTATCTTCATGATATCTTCAGAGTAATTTGGCTGTATTGGCTGATTCAGCCATGCATAAGGTAATCTGGGTTCATATCCCATCAAAGCTTTTATGGGAGTTGCACGAATACTCGTATGATGCCTTGCATTTTAAATGATTAACGGACTAAAGGTAAATTGACGTCCCAGTCAGGATCCTGTCCTACTGTGTGACGCAATACGTCTAAAACCTTTCTGTTATTCCTTTCTACCAAGCCATTGCTAGCTGGGTGATACGGCTGTATCGCTACCTTTTCTACTTTAAAGGCGTTACAAATTTCTTGAACTAATGAGTTGTGAACTCGGTCCCATTATCCAGAAAATAATGAGCTGTGGGCAGAATATCTGCAAAATATCTTATCGAAGAGTGCGGTTGCACAATCCTTGGCACTTTTACTAGTTAGTGGTACCAACTCTGTATATCTCGTGAGCGCGTCGATACATACTAGTATATTCTTATTCCCTTTACTCGTGGTATGAAGATTTGTGATAAGATCAAATAGATACTATTTCGAAAGAGTCTGTGGGATAGGATATTTCCCTAGTGGTACTTCCTTGTCTGTTCTTCACCCTTGTAGCTGTTGCCTATAATTGCAGCTTTTCACATAATTACTAACATCCTTGTGAATTCCCTTCGCCAATGGAAAGTTGCTTTGGATTAATCTAATTGGGGGGGGGGGGGGTCCTCAATCCCTTCCTGGTGGGGAGGTCTCTCAATGTTCATCGTCCGTGGCATTTAGCTCCATGACCCTTCGTTTCCTTAGACCTCTTAGGTACTCACTAACCTTTTGTGCAGTACACCTAGATAAATTGAACCAAATGGATCATATTCGTGAACCACAAATCCAAAGAATACGCCATCTATGTCCGTTAGTGCCTAGCTGTGGGACCATCCAACCTTCCTACCTAGTTTCGTTAATTCTTAGTTTGGCTGGTGTTTTTTCCTTTCCGTTTCTAATCGTATTTGAACATGTTCCCTTATATCTTCATCTTCTTTCTTGTTCTTTTTATGAAATTTTTGCCGGGAAAGCTCCTCTGTATAATGCCATGGTTGACTACATTTATGTCGTTGCACATGTTGTTTCAATTTCTTTTCTTCTTCTTGGAACTTTATCAATTTATACTTTAGACTATCACCTTGTGACAACATATCTTGATTATGCATCTGCTACCTTATTCGTCTTCCCATGGACATATTTCGACCTCTATATCATAAATCCTTGGGGATGTCATGAACCGAACGGGCCTCCTTCGTCCAGAAAATTAGGGTTCTTTAGCATTTCTGACTGCAGCTTGAATGATCCAGTTGAACACGGTTATCTTGTAACCAAAATGATAAATATCTGAAAATACTTTAAAGCGTTCTATTATAGCTAGAGAACCTCGAGGTGATGGTTTACTTGAGTAGTTCACCTTCCTGAGGGCTTTTATTGTTTTCCGCCTACTGTAACAAGCTTATCGCATTTACTTACTTATTTTTCTTGTCTTTGGCATTAAACATGCTCCTATACCAATGTTGGCTTGATCCGTCCGTGGCTAACAAAAAGAATTTCTTTTGCCAAAGTCTGGAAAGCTAAGTACACTGGCGGTGGGTGGTTTTAAGTTCTTTCTTTCAATTTCATCGAATTGCTTCTTGCTGTCCGTCTGTCCCAATGTAAATTGATACCATGTTTCCTTTTAAAAGTTCAGTTAGTGGAGCTGATATGGACTGCAAAAGTTCCCTATGAAACTTGCGGTAAAAACCTGCTAAACCTAAGAATGACTTTACGTCCGTTCTTGCACTTGAGGTGTAGGATATTCCTTGATTGACTTTATCTTAAGTCGTTTACCTTCTACGCCCTTTTCACCCTTAGTGTATGAACCAAGGTAGTCCTAGTTTTCCTTTTAAGGCAAGTTTACTTATTTCTTCAGTTTAAAGCTTCAGGTTGGCTTTTTCTTAATCTCTTTAGGAACTTTCTCTGACTAAGTCCTATGTGGTTTCCGCTATAGTGTCCTGTTTGCTTATTACCAATCATCCTCTATGTAACAGTGGGTACCGTCCTTGCCTAGTAAATCACCCCAAAATTTTTATCCATTAATCTTACAAAAGTTACCCGGGCTTGAACTTTATGACCAAAGGGCATTCTTACATACTGGTATCTGCCGTTACTAGTGGAAAAAGCAGTCAAAGGTTTACTTTCTTCGTCTAGAGGGATTTGCAAGAATCCCTGCAATAAATCTATTGTGGTGAAGTACTTCTTGGACCCTATAGTGGCGATAAGATCTCGCATTGATGGCATTGGATAAGGATCATTTTCAGTAACTTTGTTCAGTTTCTGAAATCCACAACTATTCTGTAAGTTTTGTCCCTTTTAGGAACTAGCAAAAGTGGAAAAGACCATGGGGATTTAGATGGTTCTATTATTCCTTGCCTATTCATTCTTTGTACTTCTCTTTCAATGATCTCCTTCTGGGAATGTGCTACTCTGTAGGCTGGTATGTAAATTGGCTTTGTGTTTGATGGAATGTCTATCTTGTGCGTTATTTCGCGTGTATTTCCCAAGGTGTCGCCGTCTAGAGCGACTATATCATTATATTCGCACAGTAAGTCTATGAATTCTTCTCTAACATGGTTTTCCTTAATGTCCTTTAAATGAGATCCTATCTTAGCTCTTCTCAGTTTTATGTCCTGAGCGTAATTTTCATTTCCTTTACTGATCGCGGCTACCGTTTCCCTTTCTACAACTCGGATAGGTATGGAGTATACTTCTGCTAGGCCTATCTCTGTACCTGGTGTTAATTTAACCTTTCCTCCTCTGTTATTCGTAATCTGTAATGCTATTTTGCTCTGTCTGACTTCATGTAAACTAGAAGAATAATGTATTCCATTTACTTGCGACTTTTCAGTAAAAGCGTTGAGAATTTCCTTCCCTTCAAAAAATTGGATTTACTGTACATTCTACCCACGTGCTTTCTCCTGGTTTAGTCTTAATTCCTTTCTAACTTTAAATAAGTGCATTGATTTGATTCTAAGAGGTTAATGATCTGTTGTGAACTCGTGATGCATTCTGGATATCTTCCCTCTGTCTTATCCTTCTTTAAGATACCTTTCACCGTGGGATTCTCTTGAGTCTGGGTTCTTTTAATTGGCTAGCATATTGGTATTCTAGAAATTTCACGACCGTTGTTAATCACTAGTTGTTCTCTAGGGGCATCAATGCTTATCCCTTGTCTAGCCATAGTTGGATAACCTATCAGCAAATGAGCAAAAGCTAATTGTATATCTCGGGCTACCAGAACCTTTTCTCTTAGAGCAATTCTTCCTAGCCTAAATGGAAAATCTAACTGTCCAATTACGTGGATATCATTACCCTGGACGTCTGTGATTCTACAATCTACCGCTGTGTTCAATCTTAAGTGAGAAAAATACAACCGATACGCCTTTTCTGACATTATATTCTTAGGACTACCTGTATCAAAGAATGTAATAATAGGTTTCTCTAGACCGACATGTGCAGGAAATAATGGTCTATATTATATTCATTCCCTACATCAACCTTGCTAACTGTGTAGCTTAGATTAGCCTTGACATTCCGGACGTTCTCTCTGTTATAGAGGAAGATTCATTGTACCAGTAAGCAGAAAATTTCCCATTGCGTCGTCCGACATTGACTGAGCTGGTTGATACCCTATACTTGCTGTTTGATTGGGATATCTATTTGGGGCGGAATCTCTATTTCCTCTAACTGGGGGAGATTGACTATTGGTTCTACTTCTGCCTCTCGACTGACGTCTACCTCTAGGAGCTGAAACAAATTTATTTCTGCATTCTCGAGCACTATGTCCTGTTCTCTTATGGAAAGGACAGAAGGCCATCCCTCGGCAGTCACTGGCATAATGTCCTCTCTTCTGACAGTTATAACACGTGACTGTCGAAAATCCTCCTTGAGAAGATTTACCTGGCATCTTATTCTGATTTCTAGATGGTGTCCTAGATCTATTTGGACCTCTTTCCTTTTGTCCTATAGCGACTAAAGGTCTGTATATAGGATTTCCTTCAGGTCTTCTACCTAGGATTTTTGTTTCCTCCTCTTCAATCTCTGCTACATCATCGGATGTCTCCCACTTACGAGTCATCCTTGCAATAACTTCCGTAGGCAGGCTTCCAATCATTATTGCTAGTCTAAATATTTTTTGGACATGGCCCATTAGCATTTTTTGCTTGCCTCCTTCTACCTCTATCCAACCTGTGGATTCCATGAAGTTACCCCATTCATTCATATTGTTATACAACTGAGAGCTAAACTCTTGATAACGTCTTTCGTCTAACTTAAATTGACGCACTATCCTTGCCAAGCTAATAACTGGATCTCTTTCACCAACTGTGGAATAAACCTTCCTAAAATACCGTTTCAATTCTTCCCAATTCTTAAGATCTCGGTAAGTCTCGGAGTGGACGTATCGTTCTAAGTCTCCTCCGGCTTCCAAATCAAGATAACTCTTGGCTTCAATAAGCTTTTCTCTATCTGTCCCCGTTATGCTATCTAGGCGTGTCTCCACTTGCTCTATCCAGTTTTCTAAGTTACAAGCTAACTGACCATCCTTTCTTCCGCAAAATTTAGCTATGTGATTAATCACATGTCCCTTATGTGTTCCCATCACTGCTGCGTTCGAATTCGCGGACTGTGTACCTTCCGGCATGGTTAATTTCCTTGTTTGACTTCTCGTGAGCACAGGCGTTCTTACGTTCTGATAAGGAGTCGGTCTCCCTTGACCATCGACTCGTTAATGGAAATTTTCTTAAGTACTGAGTATCATTAAAAGTATCAAAGTTATGACAGTAATATCCCAAAAAGAAAATAATGATAATGACAATAAATTGTTTTTATTTAAGTATTCGATCACTAAAATAAAATAAAATAAAAGAATTTTCCCAGAATATTCTCAAAGTCTTACGTTACCTGTAAGCGATTCTTAAATAACAACAAAAACCCTCTTAACTGTACTGGTAAAACGATACTGAACTGACCGTAAAGTGTACGCTAACGAGAGACCTCCCGTGAATTACCCTTATCCTAAACAAACAAAATAAAAACAAGTAAACATTCACCCGACGTAACAAGTAAAAAGCAAATACTAAAACAAAAAAAAATCAAAGTATAAGAAATCACAAAACATAACCAAAATAAAAAATAACATAAAATGACACAATCAAAATTAAAATTAAAATTTAAAGTTATTGGTTAGTAAATACAAATGTTCGGGAAAAGGTCTTAGTAGCTGATTAGTTATAATTAGTAAAATGAAGAAATATAGAGTTTTCGTTGCCAAAAAAAAAAGTTCAGTGAAAATCTTTTAATCTTGAAATACCAGAAATTGTCTAACTGAAATGTTAATCGCGTAATTTACTTTTAATAGAGTCTAATGTTATGTAAGTGTGGGGACATTTATTTGGACTTAACTTCTTTCGTCTTCTTCGGCATCCGGGTTTACGTCTGACAGCTTGCGTTCGCCTACCAGCGCGTTGAATGATGTGTTGGTTCCCCCTCTCTCTCTCTCTTCTTCTCTTCGGGAAAGGGGACCTCTCTCTCTCCGCTTGCTGTGGGACTGCGTTGACCGTTGCGTTTTCGGGATTGTGTTTTCTTTCCTCTTGATATTTGCCTTATGCTTTCGACATCTGTTCTTCTGGTAAAACGCCTGTTCTTGTCTTCGGATGGAGCTTTTCTTCGTGAAGTGTGGGTGCTTTTTTTTTGGAGCGCTTTTATTGTTACAACTCGGTAACTGTCTTTGTATTTGGGGAAGCACTGGTACTGTCTTAGGGGAGAACTTCTATTTTGAGTGGCGTGAATGGATTGAAATCTCTTATGCCGACACTAAACTTTTGATTCTGTTTCGCTACCGCTGTTTTTAACTGTCATTCGTGTCTTCGTATCACGTCGCTAATCACCATTTCTTTGCTGTCTCTTTTGTCTCTTCCTATCCTTACCGCTCGACATCAGTTAATCTTGTCACTATATCAATCTTTATCTCATCGTATCCCACCGCTCTGCCACCAATAAATCTGTGACGGTACTTACTTTCTTTGCACAGATCTAGGTAAACGGTCGCCGTGGAGGCTATACTTTGTGGGGAAATTAGGCTTATATAAATTCTTCTTGTCTTGCTCAATGTTCTTAATCTGGAATTCGTTATTTTGAGGGTTCTAATTTTGGATGAGAAATTAATTGATATGTTTCTTTGCATTAAGTTTATTCTTCGTTAGGGGTTCTTACAAAGTGTTTTTCCACCTTCTGAGTTACTGGGCTCTTGGACTGATAAAACTTAATTGGCACTTGTTGCAATTACGAATCTATAGGCACGAGGGAAATTTACTGAGTATTGATTGTCACTTTCACTGTCTTTGATTGATTCGCACACCACACTTTTGCACCTGTTCTTCTTCTGGGGGATGCTTCTGTCTTTCTCTGTTTCACGGCCATGCCACTGCAGTTTCTCCCCTCAGGTTCCCCGGTTGTTCTCTCTCTTGGCTTCTCTGTTCCCCTTTTTCTCTGCTCTCTTTTCTGCCTGCTCTCTCTCTGTCTCGCCTTTTTGTTCAGTTGAAATCTCCTTAGCCCCGCCTTTGGATTTTTGGATTCTGACTGGGTGTGGCATTTTCTGAAAGACTTTTTGTGTCTTAGTGGCTACTAACTTCATACGAGACCGCCTTCCTTTCAGGTCTTCTACAGTAATTCGTAGGCTTTGAATTTGTATACGCCTCCTTCTTCATGTCCTGGCTTCTTAGGGGCGTATCCCTTGGTAACCTCATAGGTCATTCGTTGATACCCCTTCCCCTTTTGGGCTGTCTTATGACCAACACTCATGGCTTTTGATTCGTCGATACTAGAGGCCTACCTTTGGGAGGGTGGAGCTTTTAAGAATTCGGCACTCCCCTCCTTTGAACAACGGGTCATAGAATTCCTTTTTAACGTATGCCAGATGGCTCTCTCTGACCTGTTCACGAAGGGACGGCGATTAGTCATAGGCGCTAATGAGAGTAGCTTTCCAATTTCTCGAATATGCCTGGGCGATATCCCTCATCGACCATAATCTCTTGTTGGTCACTAATCGCTGGTACGGACAGAGGCTTTTTCGGGGAGATGAAAACCAGATGTCTAATGGCTAAAAGCCTAATGTTTGAGTAACAAAATCCTTTCGCTAAGAAAATCATTATCTTATTATTCCCTTTCCCTTTCTTCCTTATTATCCGTTTCGTGCCTTTTTCTTAAGTATTATTAAGTTATTGTCTTTTGGAATAACGACACTGTGCCACACTATTACATATATATATATATATATTATTAATATATAATAATATATATATATATATATATATATATATAATATAATATATATATATATATATATGTATATATATATATATGTTTATGCATTTGGACATCAAAGGATCAGTGCATGCGGCAAGCAGCCGCAACCCGACGCGCATAACTTAAGAGACACAAGTGCGAAAAAGAAAAAAAAAGAAAATAAAAGTGTCCTACAGTTGTTCAAGTATGTACTTAAACCTCAGAACAGCAACAAGAGAAAAAGAAAGGGGATATCATCGGACACTTCAAATGAATTCATGAAAAGCCATGAATAGTAAATGAGAGGAACGTGTGATTTCTTAAGGGGCAAATGGGTTTTGACCGAAAGCTGCCAGCTGGACTTGATTAATGTCTACGCTGAGGGCGTCGTGGCAAACTTTGCTTTTAATTGTTATGCCGCCACATTCAGCATTCCGAGGTTCCTGATTTAATGAAATACAAATATAGGTTAAAACTCTTCACTGTCATATAATTCTTCCAATTTTAGCAACTGGACAAGTAGAATTCAGGTTTTTTATGTATTTTTCCTGATTTAATGAAATACAAATATAGGTGAAAACTCTTCACTTTCATATAATTCTTCAAATTTTAGCAACTGGACAAGTAGCATTCAGGTTTATTATGTATTTATTTTAGCAGTCTATTTGGGGTGCACTTCTGAAAAAAATATCATGATACCAACACTAATGAAGGAGCAAATAATATATAATACTCCATTTTTTTTAAATATAATATAAGAAATGACAACCATTCCCCGAGTTCACTACTCGTTCTTCAGACAATTAAAGCAGTTAGCAGACAAAGACGACAGATGGCAGACCAACCCCACAACGCCCCCGGCCACCCCACCCCCGCCCCCCAAAAAAAATCAGAGAAAATTAGGAGGAATTAAGAAAACATGAAAATTGGGCCAACTAATCAAAGAGTTCTTCATTCCAATCAAAGACTTGCAAATTACTCAAATGACTCCAATTTCTGGGGGAGAGAAAGTTTAAAATAAAATGAGAAAAATATGAAAAGATGAAGTTAAGCATATGCTTTTTTTTTTTTCCTTTTCATATTCCCGCTGCATTTAAGAACTGACGAACCTATATGCTCTTGCTGTCGGCTTTTTCCAACATGAAAATTAACTGAATATTTCATTTTGGAAAGTATTAAGAAGATACAATGTGTTCTCTAGCAGAATTGCTAATAAAAAGAAAAAAAAAAAAAAGACACCATTCCATTAATAAAGGAAAAAATACGAAATAAATTCCTCTGATTCCGCGTTGGCCGAGCCGAGGGTCTTAGTGCAATTCCTTCTTTTTATGTTTCTAGACAGATTTTATTGATACAAAACATAATGACCTTGAAACGGGCACCTTATACTAAATTGTGTATGATATCCAACGCTTTATGTATGCATAAAAGCTAACCCGTAACTGTCATCATCCAAAGATAAGCTCTTAACGTAGTTAATTTTCAGTCTTTAAAACTAAATATCTTCGCCTTATCAACAGTATGAGTTGGAGACTGAACGCATTCTCAACAAGAGAATGAAAAAATCTCCTTCTTTCTTACAGGCTTAAGGGTTTTCGATACATCACAGGTAAACTCACTAATACTTTTTAATCCTTTCGGCAATGCACCGGGACTTGCAGCTTATCTTATATTAATAAAGATGAAGCCCCAGAGAGAGAGAGAGAGAGAGAGAGAGAGAGAGAGAGAGAGAGAGAGAGAGAGAGAGAGAGAGAGATTCTCTGGCTATAACGTAGTTGGTATTTTAAAACATTCTTTCAAACACTTTTCTGGATAAATGATGCTTTGATAACACTATTAATATTGATCTCGTTGAACCAAACAAAAACTTCTTTCAGTTTTCTTCTGAAGATTGAAAAAGTAACCCGCAAAATCACTTTTTAACTTGTTTACTTCTAAGTATTTACATTTAGTTTTACTACACACTAGTAAAACTAAATGTAAATACTTAGAAGTAAACAAGTTACAAAGCGATTTTGTGGGTTTCTTTTTCAATTGATCTCGTTATTCTGATTAGTGAAGAAGCGCAGTGTCTGATGTTTAGGTTGATTTAGTGGTCTAAAGTCATCTTGCTCGTCTTACAGAACTAATGTTATGTCTAATTGCTTATAACAACTAGTCGTTATAACAACACTGTTTGTTTGTTTGTATGGTGTATTTACGTTGCATGGAACCAGTGGTTATCCAGTAATGAGACCAACGGCTTTACGTGACTTCCGAACCACGTCGAGAGTGAAATTCTATCACAAGAATTACACATCTCTAACCCTCAATGGAATGCCCGAGAATTGAACTCGCGGCCACCGAGGTGGCAGGCCAAGACTAAACCAACCACGCCACTAAGCGGTTATAACAATACTGATCCAGTGGTGTTTCTGGTCAAAGCGTGAAAAAGGTCACAGGCAAAAGCTAAGAATAAATAATATTACTGAAAAGTTAGATAGTTCTCCATATTCCCATAACGCTAATAGCCAGTAGTTGTATTCATTATATATATATATATATATATATATATATATATATATATATATATATATGTATGTTAGAGATAAGTATAAGATATTATATATATATATATATACATGATATATATATGTGTATATATATATATATATATATTATATAGATATATATATACATACACACATATATTTTACATATATTATATATATATATATATATATATATATATATATATATATATATATATATATGTGTGTGTGTGTGTGTGTGTGTGTGTGTATGATATTTTAATAGTTTCTTTTTCCGCTTTTCGGTAATCTTGACCATAAGAGGAACATTACCGAAGAAAATTCAACCATTTTTTAAATATTATATGAAGTGCAAACTAAAAATAATTTTTAAAAATAAAAATACACAAACACCCACAATCTCTTCCGGGGCATCAAGACTGACAAAAGATTCCAATTCTTACTTTTGATTTTATTATTCGGTTGTTTTAACGCAGCTAATTCAAATACTTTTTTTAACAATTAACTTATTTTTCTTTTTATCTGTATTGGACGTTGTCCTCGGTGAATGATGCCTTTTCCATTAGGGAATGTTCGACCTAGTGATCTCCGTTTGGAAATTAATAGTGGCGAGTTTTGTCGCTAAAGGTTTTGACAGTCGTGATATCAGTAAGAGGATTAAATCATTGGATCTTGGAAATGCTTTTTATTTCCTTAATTGTACTGTTAGCATGTTTACGTTTTTCATAAAAAAAATTAATCATCCTGAAGAAAAACGAAGAGTAAATTAAACACAATTAAACAAATGAGAAAAAAATCAACGATATGTTAAACGTAAATTGTACTCAGTCTATTTTTTTAAGTGAAAGCTTGACATTTTGAAGTTTGATACTGACCCTGGCCAGCCATTAAGAGCTTTACAGAGACTAGATTAACAAGGAAATTATGAATCTCCATTCGCGTCGTCTATCACTGCATGTTGGTTTTAATCCTTTAAAAATTATCCAACAAAATGCGCTCAATTTTTCTCAGTGGCTGAAAACATACACCTCTTCAGAATGTTCTAAAGTTAAGTATATCTTAGTTTAACCAAACCACTGAGCTGATTAACAGCTCTCCTAGGGCTGTCCCGAAGGATTAGATATTTTTACGTGGCTAGGAACCAATTGGTCACCTACCAACGGGACCTACAGCTTATTGTGGGATCCGAACCAGATTATATCAAGAAATTTATATCTATCACCAGAAAATAAATTCCTCAGATTCCGCGTTGGCCGAGCCGAGAATCGAACTTCGGACCACCGGAATGGTAGCCGATTGCGAAAACCACTCGTCCAACGAGGAACTTTTTAGAATATTCTATTTTATACGTTATTTCAATCTAGTCGTACCACTACGGTATTACAATTCTATGCCACGAGTAAGTAGTGATATCTGTCGCATAAACCTTGTATGTCTTCAGTCACAAAAATAAACTTAATTTACAATTTAATGGTTAGTTGGGGTTCCCTCATAATCCTTCTCCCTCTTAGTTACTTATAGCAGTTATTGTGGCACTTGGGCTATTTCTAGCTCATTTTATTGTTCCTTCAGTTTGTTTAGTGTTCTTATTAACAAGACAATGTCTCAAGGTCTTGCACATTATAGAATTTGAGCTTCAATTGCTAATGGTGGAAACATAGCTTCTTCTCTTTTATTTATTTTGTATTTAAATATGTAATAAGTGTATCTGTTAATTTGCTACGGATGGCATATAATAAACAAATACAACCTCATGGTTATTTCGCATGTCTATCATTTCGCCTGGCCGTTTGTCTGTAAACGATATCTTAAAATTAATAAAAGTTGGCATCGGGGGAAAATCTGGTATCAGATTATGGGATAATGGTCGAGATCAAACCGAGCCAAAGGTTAAAGGTTAAGATTATATGTACTAGCGCTTTAAATGCTACAGTCTTGTGGCATCCTTTTCAAACTGGAATAAAAATTACATTAAATCCATTATAATTAGGTAGGACCAAGTTTAACGTTTAAAGGTCAAACGTCAAGACTGAAGACTTTTAAGATTTCGATCCTTTCGGTCGCTAGAATATTAAGAGCATCCATTTCCTATTGACGGATGCTGTATTAACACGGATATCGCAATCTGATTAACCTTTGGAAGAAATCGGAAAAAATGTAGGAGATTGAAGGTGTTTTACCATGATAATAAACCACAGTGAACTGGTATTGACTAATCTTGGTGACAATGTTCATTCTGTCAAATTACTGAGATTACAAACTTCTGGTATATATCAGCATCAAGTGAAGGACTGGCTGCATATCTGTGATGTTTTTACACCTTGATAAATGACCACCTGATTTTCTGAGTTCGACTTTGAAGGATCAAACCAAGCACGCAAAACACGGTTACAGATTTTATTAAAGAAGTCAGTATCAGACTCTCCTTTGGAGGTTCAAACCCCTTTGGTTAACAGCAATATAACAACAATAATACGTATATTTCAAAGACGCTTCCTTGATTTTCTTTTCATTCGGTCACTCAATCAAGCTATACAAGACCAGACATCATATTGTTTCCAGCATCATCGAAGTGATCACGCTTGGAATGAGAATTCTCTGCGTTAAATTGATCAAAATTCATTGGAATGAGAATCATTCTCTGCGTTAAATTGATCAAAATTCATCGGAATGAGAATCATTCTCGCTACGTTTAAATTGATCAAATTCACTGAATGAGATAATTCTCTGCGTTAAATTGATCAAAATTCACTGGAATGAGAATCATTCTCTGCGTTAAATTGATCAAAATTCATTGCAATGAGAATCATTCTCTGCGTTAAATTGATCAAAATTCATTGGAATGAGAATCATTCTCTGCGTTAAATTGATCAAAATTCATTGGAATGAGAATCATTCTCTGCGTTTAAATGTTAATTATCAAAAATTCAATGGGAGGAATTTAATTTTCTCTGGCGTTTAAATTGATAATTCAGGGAATTAGAATAATTCTCTGCGTTGAAATTGATCAAAATTCATTGGAAATGAGAAAATTCTCTGCGTTAAATGACAAAATTCATTGGAATGAGAATAATTCTCTGCGTTAAATTGATCAAAATTCATTGGAATGAGAATCATTCTCTGCGTTAAATTGATCAAAATTCATGGGAATGAGAATTATTCTCTGCGTTAAATTGATCAAAATTCATGGGAATGAGAATAATTCTCTGCGTTGAATTGATCAAAATTCATTGGAATGAGAATAATTCTCTGCGTTAAATTGATCAAAATTCATTGGAATGAGAATAATTCTCTGCGTTAAATTGATCAAAATTCATTGGAATGAGAATAATTCTCTGCGTTATATTGATCAAAATTCATTGGAATGAGAATAATTCTCTGCGTTAAATTGATCACAATTCATTGAAATGAGAATTCTCTGCGTTAAATTGATCAAAATTCATTAAAATGATAATAATTCTCTGCGTTAAATTGATCAAAATTCATTGGAATGAGAATCATTCTCTGCGTTAAATTGATCAAAATTCATTGGAATGAGAATAATTCTCTGCGTTAAATTGATCAAAATTCATTAGAATGAGAATAATTCTCTGCGTTAAATTGATCAAAATTCATTGGAATGAGAATAATTCTCTGCGTTAAATAGATCAAAATTCATTTGGTGCCGTCATGGCGTTTCGTAGTCTTCTCTGGAGATGATATGGAGGGGAGACCTTATCGTTATCATCCTCTCTTCCAATCACGACGCCTTCCTTTAATTGAAGAAAAAGGAACAAAGTTTCCTCGTATAACTTGGCATTAACTCATTAAAAGTCCTGGGTTCGTTCGAGTGACGCTGAACAGCAAACCACCCCCCTCCCCCAACGTCCCCTCCACCAAGCCAAACCCTGCCACCCCCCCTAAACCCCAGACCCAAGAATAATGGGAAAAATAGCACCATTTGCACCGAACCGTTCAAATATCACGAACTGAATTAAGCCTTAAGACTGTAGAAAACATCTTTAAAAACGTACTTTCAGTTTCAAATATGAAATTCATGTTGATTTCGAAAATGAAAAAAAAAATAGTTTCGGAAGGAGAAAAAGAATGATTAATTGCTTAGTAAATGTATGATTGGAAACAAAAAGAATTGAAAAAAAAGTGGCTGAAACAAACTCAGTTAACTATGATACGAGATAGAAAGTCATGAGAGAGAGAGAGAGAGAGAGAGAGAGAGAGAGAGAGAGAGAGAGAGAGAGAGAATGAAATCCTTGGGGAAGTAAACATGGAAAGAGAAACATTTCACCACCGAAAAGAAAAATCCCTAAAATGATTCTAGTCTTCCTGAAACGTTTCCTGAAAGAAAGCTTAACACTGCAACGTTGTCTCAAGATGGATTGGATATATAACGGTAAGCTTTCCTCATACAGCACTCTCACTTTCACTGCTTTCTCATCCTCACAGGAGCTTGCTTTTTCTTTCAGACGTCCGTACATTAATGGTCAAGTCCCGGCCAAAACGTATCGTCATAATTTTTTTTTTCTTTGCTATTTAAGTAACCTAGAATTGTGACCCTTCCGCCCTTTCACCATCTCTACAGTAACGCGACAAACTACGATAAACTTTCACAAACTTTCCCGTTCACTCCTAGTTTTACAGGCAATTGGTTATTTTTTATTAGGGCGAAGCGTTCTCCTATATTACACAGGATTACATCCACACAAGCCTAAAGCGTTTTTTTTTTTTATTGGCCAAGATAATATATAACAAATCTGACCTATAGTAGGTAAGCACCAAGGGACAAAACGCGTAAAAGCCCACATTAAACATAAATGTCTTATTTTGATTCATCAGCAAACAGGTAGAATGACTGTAATACTGTCTAAACAAATTTTTTAAATATATATATAATAATCATAGAAATGAAAGGAAAAAGACCAGAAGTTAAAGTGTCACACTCAAGCAGATCTTGTCATTCGCTGAGACCCCCACCCCTCAAAAAAAAAAAAAAAAAAAAAAAAAAAAAAAAAAAAAAAAAAAAAAAAAAAAACCGTGATCTAAAGAAGGATTTACAAGATTCCAGCCTTTCAACAATTAGCGTGACGAGTCCGCTTCACTGTTTCGTGGATCCCGCGATAAAATAATTTAATGCGCTCATTTTCTTGAGACTTACAAACGTAATCAAGATAATATAAATAATAATTATACGTATTGTGACATTCTTTCTCTTCGGAAAAGAAGACTTGAAAGCCTATGGTACAATTGCTCACGAGTGCAGACAACATTATAAATAAACGCTACAAAAGAATTTATATTAGAAATCTCTTTCAAAATAAACAAAAATGTCTTATAAACAACAAAAAGCCGAGAGGAGACCTAACAAACCTAATATTTACATATTAATGGAACAAAAAGCGCTCAATGAATCAAGTTAATCTCCGTTTAACATTAAATATGTATGAGACAAGAGCGATTTGGAGCTAGAAACAAAAACTACTAAATATGTATAAATCAGTCAACCTCATTTTTAACCGTCCTGGTGTACCTCATCTCTCGACTTCTCTTTAAAGAATGTCATCGTTTCTCACTTGCTTAGCCAGGAGGTTGACTCTATTCTCTCTTATGCAAGAGTTTACAGACCTCAAAAATGTAATGTTCTCTGTCTAGTCTTTATACTTAAACGAATTCACTATTCAGGGCTTTGCCCATGGGTATTAAGATACCAAAAGAAGTTGACAAATCCCCAGGTTACAGCGACAAGCTCAGAAAATCTTCATTAAAGCTTCGTTTCGATATAAAAAAAAAGATTAAAAGTCCTCTGACTTAACCCTGTAGCGGAAACATTAAGAATTTTAGCTCCTAAGTTGGATGATACACATCTTGTATCTTTGATTTGAGATTTCTAATATATAAATGATGAATAAACAGCTGATGAAAATAAGAATTTAACTCGGTCATTACATTACGCCATAACTGATCCTTTATTCTTCGTTAGAATTTACTGTGAAAAAAGTATTTGAAATTAGGGTCAAACGATGGACATGGTCATGCACTCCCATAAGAATTGTGTTGGTGAAGAATAAACATGATTAAAAAGGGCTTAAATAAAGCGAGAATACACATGATTAAAAAGGGCTTAAGGAAACCGAGAATAAACATGATTAAAAAGGAAATTTATAGCTTTCATGTCTTCTGTAATACTTCCCATCATTGTTCTTATCACTTTAAATTCCGAAAGGATACTGGGGAGGAATGGAGAAACAAAAACAGCATTGTCAACAAGGGTTCGAGAGCTCCCTTCCCTCAAGTGTAAACCTGTGTAGTTAGAACCGGCGGGCTATGATTTACAGTCAAGTACACTTGTGGATATAAACGCAAAATCACCAAAAAGAAAAGAAAATACTAATTTGGCGAAAGGCAACACTAGATGTACGTCAAAATTCTAAATGGGACATTACTGACCACGTCATAAACGTTGTCTACTAGGTAATGGTCATTTTTGCATTAACGCTATCTATTTTATATATTTTATTTACTTGGTCCTATAGGAATTCACCATAAAGATTGTTCGTGCTGAGATGAGATAGATTACAAAATTTAAGGCATTAGAAAAAAAAATTTAAAAAAAACCCTAATTAGACACAAAGCTAACAATTACCAACTTATTCATCCACAATTGTTTCTGCTTTAAATTAAAATATTCAGTCTACACAAACACACACACATTATATATATATATATATAGATATATATATATATATATATATATATATAAAGAGAGAGAAGAGAGAGAGAGAGAAGAGAGAGAGAGAGAGAGAGGACCGATGCAATCAACGGACTATTGTACCTGATAAACAAAACGACGCATGGACCCTGAGAATTACAATCGTTCCCCCAGGCCAAAAAAGCAACTGACCTCCGTGTAATATCCAGAGAGGACTCCGAGGGTATGAGGAGAGTCAATTGATTGGAGAGACGACATGAGTATATTCCATTGCTTAAGTGGCTGCATGATTCATAAACGCGGGACGCAGGGAATTCAGATTAATACCGGCATATATACACACACAAAGGGGAAAGGAAGTTAATAATGGATAATCGCGTCATTCCCCCCACGTTCATTATCTGTGTCAATGTTTGGAAATTACTGTGACCATATGTTGCGTTTATGGACGGGATTCATAATTAATACTGTATGTCAAAATGATACCATATATATATATATATTATATATATATATATATATATATATATATTATATACATATATGGTATACATTTTGACATACAGTAGCTCCTTGACGATGTCTGAATAAAGGGGACGAAAGCGCTTGGATTTCTGACTATCATTTCCCGTGGTATTCGCTTATTATTTTATGTATATATATATAGATATATATATATATATATATATATATATATATATATAATAATAAAATGCTTAAAAATCACAGTAGATGCACGTGACTTCATTAAATAAGCGAATATCACAGGAAAATGATAGTCAGAATCCAAGCGCTTTCGTCTTTACTAAGACATTGTCAAGGAGCGAATGAAATACAATTGGACTGTAAAGATACTTTGTAATTTCGGTTTGGGTCAAATCTGTCTAGGTTTGTGACCGTGTGATATCCGATATCCTGGATTACCTCTTTTAATCTTTACCCTTTTGACAATCAACAATCAGGTATTCTTGATCTTGTTGTGTACCTGAGACCTTTCTCTCCAATTGTATTTCATTCGCTCCTTGACAATGTCTTAGTAAAGACGAAAAGCGCTTGGATTTCTGACTATAATTTTCCTGTGTATTCGCTTATATATATATATATATATATATATATATATATATATATATATATAATTTTATATATATACACACATTGAATATGTAATACAGATATACTACATGATCATGCTATATACACAAATGTAGTAAAATTATAAATATATATATATATATATATATATATATATAGTAAATTTTATATATACAAATAATAATAAATATATATATATATATATAGTATATATATAGATATATATATGTGTGTGTGTATATATCTAAATATAGACATATATATAATATTATTAAATATATATATCTATATTTAATATAATATACAAATATCTATAATATATTAATATATATTTAATATATAGAATAACATATTCTATATATATATATCATAGATATGTATATTATATATATATATATATATATAATATATATATATAAAGTTTGTGGCAGACTTAACTCCCAATAGCTGGTATGACAGGGATTTTAGGGATTGTGAAAACATTCCATAAATTCAGCCTTGTGCAAATCAGTTTCATAATTGTTAAAAATCTGGAAGACTTGATTTTCTGAAAGGTCTCAAGATTCAAGGTTAGTCAAGTTTTTGCATACCACCTCGTCATATTCTCTCCCTGGAACCGCTAAAATTTTAGGCACGCTACCTAATCTTAAGGCCTGATGTACCTAATGATTTTGGAACCAGCAACAACAATACGCACTCACATACACACAAACACAAACACACATAGTCAAGTTCCGTTATGATGGCAACCTTGCAATATTAGTAAACATGAAACCAGGGATTCCATTTGTATTTTCCGTCTCATCAGCATTTACGTGCAACATAACGTCAGTCATATCAAACATGGCCATTAACGATAGCATTACAGTAGTGACGTGCATTACGGTAACTATGCAAAAGTTAATAACATAAGGTTATGTCTCTAATACATATGATTTTCATCACTGCTGTCACTGTGTATTTATTACTTAGCTCCTACGAGATCCTACTCAAAACATGTATACGTACAAACATATGTATATACATATATATATATATATATATATATATCTATATATATATATATATATACATATATACATACACATACACGCGCGCGACAAGACGTAAGAAAATCTTTAACAGTGAGTTAAACAGATATTCAACACATCGGTTAATCCCTATTTTGCTCTAATAAAAGAAATATAAATGCAGCAGCAGCATCACGTACATATTCAATCTAAATGTTGGATGAAAATGTTATTTTTCGTTGAGTAATTGAAATTACGAATCCTATAAAATGTCGGCTTAAAAACAAATTAGGATTGGAACGGAAGTTGGGGAGGGGGAGGGCTATTTCGAAATTCTGGTGTTTCAATACGGGCAAAATAATAATAACAGGAAAAG